>NW_022631477.1:0-71909 GCF_010015895.1 Lontra canadensis
GTGATTGCTGGGTCATAGGGTAGCTCTATTTTCAACTTTTTGAGGAACCTGCATACTGTTTTCCAGAGTGGCTGCACCAGCTTACATCCTCACCAACAGTGTAGGAGGGTTCCCCTTTCTCTGCATCCTCCGAGAAATCCTCTCCTGTATTTCCCTGATGCCGAGTGATGTTGAGCACTTTTTCATGTGTCTGTTGGCCATCTGGATGTCTTCTTTGCAGAAATGTCTGTTCATGTATTCTGCCCATTTCTTGATTGGATGATTCATTCCTTGGGTATTGAGCTTGATAAGTTCTTTATAGATTTTTGGATACTAGCCCTTTATCTGAGATGTTATTTGCAAATAGCTTCTCCCATTCTGTCGGTTGTCTTTTGGTTTTGTTGACTGTTTTCTTTTCTGGGCAAAAGCTTTTTAGCTTGATGAAGTTCCAGTAGTTCATTTTTGCCTTTGCTCCCCTTTGGCTAAGTCGTTTTGTGGAGCGCCATGCAAGGTGTTGGTATAAGGCACCCCTCCCTCTGTTGACATGGCCAGGTTGCGACTTGGGTGGGGATAATCCATGGGTGGAGGGCTGAGGGAGGAGACAGGACAGGAACCCATGCTGGGGAGGCTGGGAGGCTGGAGGGGTGGTGGGGAGGTGAGACCCAGTATGAATGGAAGCTCTTAACTTTCTGGGACATGCTCCCTGGTCCCCTCAGACTTTGCTTACAAAATAGCAGTTCAGAGGTAAACATAGGAAGAATGTGAGACAGCCACTGCAGAGACTAGACCTTGGGCAGGCCCTTCTGAGCACAGGGGGCCGTGCGACTGCCTGGCGTGAAGTCCTTCCAGGAAAAAACAGGGAATGGCTGTCCTCTGGTGGTCGGCCAGTCTGGTTTGGAACAGAACACCAAGTTAAGGGCTGACCTTGACAGTGAAGAGACAAAGCCAGCCCCAGCAGGGGTGAGATTTCCTGCTCCAACAGGTGATCAGATACTCCAGGAAAGGGGGTGGAGGTCCTGCTGTGTGAAGGATGACAGAGCACAGCCCAGACATGCAGAGGCTTGAAGAGGGAATGATCCTCCTCTGAGCTAAGAGCAGATAAGGTATCACCTGACCCGAGACCCAGACGTCATCTCCAGTTTCAGGGACTCCAACCTGGGCTCACATCTGGGAGATCTGTTTCATCCCTGGTAGCACCTAAGCACTCAAGACATCGTTCTTTCTTCCCCAAATTGGGTCCTCTGTGCTCTACTCTCTTTCCCCAGAACTCCCAGGTATTTGCCCCATGATGATGCAAGAATTATGTTATGCTCATTCCCCTGGGAATACACACACACACACACACACACACACACACACACACCACACTTGAGATTCCATTGTCCGAACTTGAACGAAGGTGCGAGAATTGAAAACATCAACGTCTTAAGGGGCAGCCCGCGTCCCCTCTACCTCACGGTAGAGATCAAAGAGCTCTCTTCACACTGCTGCACTGATATCCCTCCACACCGGTATTTGTTGCTATTTATTACTAAGATTTTTTCCTGCTATCTCATATGGAACAGCTTTTGAAGATTCCTGTGAGCCACAGCTGGGAAATTCTTTCTTTGAAGTGCCCCATTTACTCATCTTTTGTCAGTGGCAGGCTCTTTATGCTCGGACATTTTATACCTTCCACAGTTATTTCAAAATCTATTTCGTTTGACGCTGAGTCCATTCATCATCCTACCCGCATTCCTACTTCTCCTTCTCCTCATTTCTCTCTCTTTGGCATTCTGCTAAGTTCATCAGAGTCCCTTTTCTCTCCCTCCCTATCCCCCACGCTGCTGCTTCTTGTCTTTCAAACCGAATTGTGAAGCCTTGAGAGATGCTGAAAGCCCACTGCTTTTAAGTGTTCATACCTCCAGTTTTCTGTGGACCCCAGTTTGCAAAAGTCAGAGACTGAGACTTTGAAATCTGCCACTCTCAGACATAAATCTGAAAATGGGAGGTTCATTGGAAACGATCAGCTTGATGCCTTTTAGAATCAAAGAGAACATCTGTGGTTGGTCCACCAACTTGCTAAATACATTTTCCCAGGCTCTGTCAATGGACCGATTCTGCTGCTCATGGCAGAGATTGGTCAAGTTCCCTTGGTGTGGAAGAAAGGAGTGGATGAGCCATGGTTCTGAGATCATTTCTGTGTCAGCGGCTACACAAGGGGGCTGGTTCCTAAACACATTTTAGCTGAGAATTACCACTTTCATTTGATGTCATCGGGAAGAAGGCAATTTGGCATGATGGACCTGGAGGCTGTTGACATCCTGGGATCCCTCTCTTATTTGGTATGACGGCAGATGGAGTGGGACTCAGCAGAAATCCCTTACCAGCTCACTGACATCTGTATAATGATGCAAATGACACAAGTTTGCATGAATCTTAGGAGGTGTCTCCTGTTGTCCCTTGTGCACATTAGGACTCCTCTGGGGTATTTCTTTTGATTTTGGAAAATTTGTTTGGAGACTCATTGCTGGGACGCCTGGGTGGCTCAGTTGGTTAAGGAAAGCTCAGTCGGTTAAGGAACGCCTGGGTGGCTCAGTCCGTTAAGTGGCTGCCTTCGGCTCGGATCATGATCTCAGGGTCCTGGGATCAAGTCCCACATCAGGCCCCTTGCTTGACAGGGAGCCTTCTCCCTCTGCCTCTGCCTGCCACTCTGCCTGCCTGTGCTCTCTCTCTCTCTCTGACAAATAAATAAAATTTTAAAAATGAAAAAGAAACTCATTGCCAAAAACAACAACAAATTTAAAAAAGTGCACTTAAGGCAGGAGAACCAAAGTGGTTCAGAATCTATACAATGAGGTGAAGAAGGGGACCTGCATAGTGAGTGGTTTAATGGGAAAAGTTGGGAAGTTGGCTCAAAGCTGGAAAGACCGAGGGAGCTCCGGATGTTGTCTGCAAATATTTGTGGACGTCTTTTCAATGCAAAAATCATGCCTCAAAGCATTCTTCTGATTGTGGAAGTTCTCATCCTTATATATGAGATAATTCAGAAAAGAATAGAAGGGGAAAATAAAATCCATTTTAATATTAATCTTAATACCTTTACAGTATTTTTATAAAGTGGAATTGAAGTGCATATACAGGTCTTTTGAGTAATCCTGGCTATTTTTATCTGGTACAGATAAAATCTATGCCTACTATCCAGTGTAAATATTACAGACAGGTATAATATAAAATGTAAAATCTCACCGTATTCTGGCATCCCACATACAAGCAATGCTCACAAATTGGGGGGGTCACTCGCTGACATTGGATTATACATTGATTTGATCATTTCTTTGCTATTCATGCCCCTACGCTGCCATGTGAGGTCTGCGAAGAGAGGGTTTTGTGTGATTTTTATTTTTTTATCCTCGGCATCTAGAGAAGTGTTTGGGCGCACAGCATGTACCCAGTCAATATCTGTCAAAAGAATGAGTGGGCACATAAATGATTTGCTGCCAACTCCCCAGAATTAAGACTATATGTATAAATACTATGTCAGATCCTGAATCGTACTGCTTATTAACACCTGGCAAAACAAGATGCTTGTTTAGTTAAAAGGAAGAAGGAGAGAGAGAAAAAAAAAAGACATGAAGGAAGAGAGAAAGAAGGTAGAAAAAAAAGGACAATTTTTAGAAATTAGATAAGAAAAATAGTATCTTATATAAAATTTTTTTTAAATATATTTGACAGAGATCACAAGTAGGCAGAGAGGCAGGCAGAGAGACAAAGGGGGAAGCAGGCTCCCTGCTGAGCAGAGCGCCCAATGCGGGGCTCAATCCCAGGTCCCTGGGATCATGATCTGAGCCAAAGGCAGAGGCTTTAACCCACTGAGCCACCCAGGTGCCCCTCTTATATAAAATTTTTAAGAAGATGAATTTATTTATTTGAGAGAGAGCGAGCTCGAGTGAGCAGGGGGAGGGGCAGAAGGAGAGGGGAGAAAGAAATCCAAGCAGACTTGTGCTGAGTATAGAGCCTGATGTGGGGCTCGATCTCACAACCCATGAGATCATGACCTGAGCCAAAACCCAGAGCAGGACACTTAATTGACTAAGCCACCCAGGCGGCCCTCATATACATTTTAATTAATTTATTTCTGAAGAGGTCGTTTCTCATTTTTCTCCATTACATGTTTCTGGAGGATCTTACTTAGGCTAATCAAATGTAGGAGTCACGGGCAGACCCCAAATGTGCCACAATGGCATATTGATTCTTTTGAATTGAAGCTGCTTGGGAAACAGCCCATGCCATGGCACTCAGACCCTCCTCTGTCCTCCTAAAGTGGGAAATGGATTTCCTCTGTGGAAGGCACCCTCCATCTACTAAGAAGCAAAAAGACACCCTTCTCACCGGAGACAGGGACTTAACAGCCAAGAAAGCTGTAGAAACAAACCTTGTCACTTCTTACTGATGTACTACCTCAGCCCAAGCTAGAATTCCTTACTAATTCAAGTTCCCAAATATGGGGCGCCTGGGTGGCTCAGTGGGTTAAAGCCTCTGCCTTCAGCTCAGGTCATGATCCCAGGGTCTGGGATCAAGCCCCTCATCGGGCTCTCTGCTCAGTGGGGAGCCTGCTTCTCCCTCTGCTTGCCTCTCTGCCTACTTGTGATCTCTGTCTGTCAAGTTCCCAAATATGATTTTTTAAATCAATTTTTCACATATTTACTTTCTCTTCTTCTAAAAAGTATAAAAACTGCCTATCTTGATCATTTCTTGAGGTCTCAGTTTCATTATTGGGCCTCCGCGTGCCCATAATACAACTTTTTCTTTGCTTCTGTCAACCTGTCTCATGTAAACTGACTTTTTAGTCCAGCTGGAGGACCCTGAAAGGCAGAGAAGATGTTTTCCTTCCCTTCTCAACCTATTATCCTTTTCATCTTTCAGTTTACAAAATTCATCTTTTATGTATTTCCTTTCTCTGCTAGGTTTAAAATTGTTTTCTGTGATTTGAATACCACATCTTTCTATTTTGAGTTTTTCTTGTTTAACTATAAAACCACCTAGTGTTTTGATTTTGCCTTGAATACCATTTTGACCACAGACTGTAAATTTTGATGAGTAGTATTTTCATCCTTTCTATGTTCTACAGTTGTATTTTCTTTTAATTTTCTCTTACTCCAGAATTATTTGGATTTTAATTGTTCATTGGTGAGAGCACATGTAATTAAACGGCTTGTTGTTATGAATCTTTATTTCTGTTGTACTTTCGTTAATCTGCTTACTTTTCACTTTTTGGTATTCATTAAGCTTTTATTAATATCTTCAGGAATGATCAGTTTTTTGACAGACAGAGATCACAAGCAGGCAGAGAGGCAGGCAGAGAGAGAGGAGGAAGCAGGCTCCCCGCTGAGCAGAGAGCCTGATGTGGGGCTCGATCCCAGGACCCTGAGATCATGACCCGAGCCGAAGGCAGAGGCTTAACCCACTGAGCCATTCAGGTGCCCCAGATATGATCAGTTTTTATAAATGTCCTACAGGTGTTTGGAGAATGAATTACAATCTTTATTTCTAGAACAGGTAATGCAACCTATGAAAAACGTGATAACTCTTCATGAGTAACGTGCTTCACTATGTTCTTTTTTATGGGTCCAATTCATCTGTCGAGTCCAAAAGGCACAAAAAGTCTCATAGAATGTGTTTTTTGTTAATTTCTTGGCGTTTGCTTTCTACTTGTACGGGTCATCTGTGATTTGGCATCCAGATACCCACAGTGCATATCTTCATTGTGGGTTATATTTTGACTGATTTTGTGAAGTCAGCTTCTTTCTACTTTGTAGAAAGTATTTTCTGCTTTGTTAGGCAACATCAGAAACTGTCTCCTATGCGTGAGGTAGAAGACAGATTATGCTGATTCCTGTTTGCCATAGATGTTGGGACAAACCGTGGTGGAAGGGTATCACTGCTGAGCCATTCTTTCTGACCCTCTTAGAACTCACTGGAAAATTACCTTTTTAGCTTAAGAGTGGGAAAAGGAATCCATTTAGTCTGTACCTACTTGGCATTTAAAAGCGAGGTATTCTGGTTAAGTTTCCCTTAGCAGTACTCTGTAATTAGGAAATTCCAAATTTCTACTTTGTACGAAGGTGAAAGCCTGATTTTCCCACCGTCACTAAAAAGGGTTTTCTGCTCTTACGATCCAGGTCACAGTACTTGGGAAGAAGATGAGGGGGTCAGCCTGTGTCCCTGGAGTTAGCATCGGGGGGGTAGATGGTTCTTAAATTATGTGAGTGGCAACAATTTAATCATCTACAATAGCACATAAATAACTCTGACCTCCATTCATTGCTTTCCCTTAGAAACTCCTTTAAATATGTCCTCGCTCCTATCAATATCGGAAGCCTACTGGTGTGACTCCTTAGAAACACCCTAATTCCTCTTTTTGAACCCAGAATATTTCCAACGTGATTTGTCTATCCAAAGAACATCTGAGAGTAGAAAGTCAATCAGCTTTCATGGAAAAATCCACCAGAATTGGGGAGAAGTGAAACCGGAGTAAGTCTCCCTTCAGATGCAGTCAGATCTGGAGACCATCTTAATGTTGTTGGTATTTTAAATATTTGGGCCATTCCTTGTCCTTATCTTCATCATTTGCTCAGTCAGATTGGAGGTCTGCTTGATGCCTGGCGGCACCTACCTTACACACCAAAGGAAATCCCAGTTCTTCGCCGTTCTTTGAGAAGAAAAGTCATCATCTTGACACACTATTTGTTACAATGAAAAATCTTCACACAACCATCTGTTTCTTATAAATGTGTTTATTTGCTCACCCTCAAGGAGCAGGGTCTTGGCTAAGCAGTCCCCAGTTGCATAAGGAAAGTCATGATTATCAGAATCTTTGAGAGCTGATAATGAAAGTCATGCTGTTTAGTTTCTTCACTGTGTAAATCAAGACACATAGATCTCACTAAATATTTGTTCAATGACTCATTCAGTGACTTCGAAGTGGTTTTTTTTTTTTTTCAGTCCTGTAAAGGTTCAGAGGTGAAAACGCGAATTTTTTTTTTTTTTTTTAGCATAGGGTGTGTTGATGCATTATCAAAATGACTGGCATAAAAGTGAAAATTATAAACATCTACCAAACACTGGGACGTGAGGGAATGGTGTTCTGAAATCCTGTCTTGGGGACAGTGAATCAGTTTGGCATTTTAGGAAAGTAATCTAATAATAATAACAACAATAGAAATATACATCCTTTGGCCCAGGAATGTATCTCTGCAAATTTCGTCTGCAGAAATAAGAGACTTAGGACTTAAGGATATTCAGCAGGATGATATGAGGGGAGTGGATGCATAATTATTTCTCCCCCCCCCCAAAAGGTTAAAACCTAGTTGAGATCAAAAGGGCTAAGTTAACCCTCCTTCTCAGCTCAGTGTCCACTGCACATTGATCACTTTCAGTTGGCCAGAGACCCAAATGTGGCCACTATTGGGGTGCAGGGAGGGCAGGGGTGAAGGCAGAGGGGTAAGACAAGGGAAGAAGCAGAGCTTGGGCTGGAAGATGCAATTCAAGTTTTAAAGGCTATCCAGTCTTGGGAACACAAATGAGGCTGCCTTGTCAAACAAAAGGTACCAAATTGTGATGCAGATTTTGTGGAAAGGGGGATCTGACAGAGCACAGCTGGGAGTAGTTACTGGGAAAATAAAATTCTTTCCTTTTTATCTTTTTCCTTTTTATCTCTCAACAGGTTGATAAAACTGCATTTACAATATATGTTTTGGAAATTTTAATGGCAAAAACAATAATAATAATAAACAAAAATAAAAAATAATGGCAAAAACAAAAAACAAATAATAATAATAATAATAATAATAATAACAAACAAGAGACTGAGTTGTATCCCTAAAACAGGGGCACCTTGGTGGCTCAGTCGGTTAAGCCATCTGTGCCTCTGTCTTTGCCTCAGGCCATGATCCCAGGGTCCTGAGGATCAAGTTCCCTGCTCAGTGGGAGTCTGTTTCTCTCCCTCTTTCTCTCCCTCTGCCCCTCGTCCCTGCTTGTGCTCTCCCTCAAATAAATAAATAAATATCTTTTTTTTAAAAAGCCCGCAATGAATAGTGGGGCACCTGGGTGACTTCGTTGGTTAAATGTCAAACTCTTAGTTTTGGCTCAGGCCATGATCTCAGGGTCTTGAGGTCCAGCCGGGTGTTGGGCTCCAAGCTTAGTGGTGAGTCTGCTTGGGATTCTCTCTCTCCCTCTCCCTCTGCTTCCCTGCCTCCTCCTCATTCTCTCTCTCTCTTTCAAATAAATAAATAAATCTTTAAAAAGAAATCATGAATAGAAAAACAGTAAAAAAAAACCAGGACACAATCTGAATGCCTACCACTAGGTGAATGGTTTACAACCTATGGAATTTTATGTGCCTTCTTTCTTTCTTTCTTTTTTTTTTTTTAAAGACTTTATTTATTTATTTGACAAAGAGAAATCACAAGTAGACAGAGAGGCAGGCAGAGAGAGAGAAGGAAGCAGGATCCCCACTGAGCAGAGAGCCCGATGCGGGACTCGATCCCAGGACCCTGAGATCATGACCCGAGCTGAAGGCAGAGACTTAACCCACTGAGCCACCCAGGTGCCCTTTATGTGCCTTCTTAAAATGAAATGGTTAGGGGGTGCCTGGGTGACTCAGTTAAGTGTCTGCCCTCAGCTCAGGTCATGATCCCAGGATTCTGGGATTGAGCCCCGAGTCCGGCTCCTTGCTCAGCTCCTCTGCCCCTCCCCCCTGCTAGTGCTCTAACTCTGTCTGTCCCTCTTTCAAATAAATAAAATCTTTAAATAAAATGAAGTAGGTCGCATGTATTAACGTGGAGGAATATTGTTAAGAGAGAAAAACAAGGTGCCTTTATATTGTATGAATCAATTTGGTAAAGGAAACAAAACAAGTATCTCCCTACCTGCCATTTCGTTGTTAACATGGGATGCCCAGGCCCGTGGTAGCAGGAAGGGAAGGAAAGTAAGAGCAGTGCCAGAAGGCAGAGATGTTGGGAAGAAAATATTCTTTCTTATTTCATCATTTCAATGGTTGCAGTACATTGGTAAAGCCTTTACATCTGGAATAAAAGGCTGGCAAAAGCATTGTGTTTAATACAGAATTAAACGCAAATACAGAGAACATCAATAGAAAAACCCAGAGGAGAGCTGGAAAGAGGCACAAAGTATTGCTTCATTAATGTGGGGTATTTATTTGTGAATGGATGAAGTAAACGTTTATGGAGCACCTGCTCTGGGCCATGTCTGAGCTGGATGAGTCCACATTTATCTCATTTAATACATCTGGTGGAGCCAGAGACGCCTTCCTTGATTTCATGCTTCTCGGTACACGGAGTTCTCAGTGATGGCAAAGAAGAAAATTTAGAACACATGATATTCTGAAGTTTTAAAATTGGTTTCTGTGAATTTTGCAGAACAGAGCTCAAAAATAAATAAATTAATTAATTAAAAAAAACAAAAAGCAAAAGGCCTGGAAGGAGGGAAAAGTAAGTTCCAAAAAAAAAAAAAAAGTGAGTTGAGAAACCAGGGTCAGTTTTGTCTAAAGGCTCATAAAAAAATAAATTTAACATGGTTTTAATAAAATCTCTGAACAGGGCTGTTTGTGACTTTCGCCAATAGTTATTTCACTTGAAGTTCATTCATAGTCCTTAGGTCCCTACCCCTGCTTGCCTACCTCAAAGCGAGGCTCTTTCTTTTAAAAAAGAAAAAGAAACATGGCTAATCAGTAATGAACATACAGTTTGAATTCACGTGGGATCGTTAATAAATAATGGACTTGAGAACATAAACATCCCCCAGGATTAAGTCTTCCTAAGGCCAAGTCTGGTTTATGACATGGCACTTTGTTTTCCTACCGCCCCAGTTTTAACATCGTGGCAGGGATGACTAAGCCTGATCACCGGGTCACGGGGTTCTAGAAGCCAGAGAGAAGAATCCAGACTCGAGGCTCATCTCTCATCTTGCTTTGGCTAGGGCCTCCCAGCCGTGTGGATCCTTTCTGTTTGATTTTTCCTGCACCATTGTCACCAAAGTCACCTGCCCCTGATAGCCTGGACAAGCCACCTGGGTGTGCTGCATGGACATTCTCAGGCTCTGGCTTTCTCCTGGCATCCTTTAAATGTTAAGCATTTGGATATAAATGACTTGCTGAGTGCCTTCCCTCAAGTCTCTGTCGAGTGTGGCACGTGGTGGGGTGTGCGTCCTATTTTCAAATCTACTTCCTGAGTTGCTGGCCCTGTGAGTTCCCAGTCACCCTGCTTCATTCCCAGCTCTTACACCCAAGGTCCCACGTCTGCAGGACTCCGCCCTTTTCCCCAAAGAGTACCTACTCCTCTTCCTCAATCTGGCAGAGCCCCACTCACGTGGGTTACAAAGGGTGTGTGACAGAGGGCAGGCGGTGAGGACCAATTATATTACAGAGGAGAAAACAGTTTCCCATTGAACACCGGACATTATATTCTATAAATGTATTGGCCACTTCCTAACAGGGGAACGCTCTATTGACTATGTCCCTTCTAGAGCCTTCTGCTATATTCTCTCTGGACTAGTGGTTCTCCTACTTGGTTATATATTAGAATCACCTAAAACCTCTTTTAAAGATCCCGTGCCCCAGGCCAAATTAAATCAGGATCCCAGGGGTGAGATCATAAGCATGGTTAATCTCCCCAGTAGATTCTAGCATTCAGCAAACTTCGAGAACCACTGCTCTAGATATTTCTTTTTTTTTTTTTTTTAAGATTTTTATTGACTTGAGAGAAAGAGGGAGAACGCAGAGGAAGAGTGAGAGGGAGAAGCAGACTCCCCGCTGAGCCAGGAGCTACCCGAGGACTCAGTCCTGGGACCCTGAGATGACCTGTGCGGAAAGAAGATGTTCCACAGACTGAGCCACCAAGTCCCTGCTCTAGATGTTTCTTAACACTTCCCTCTTATCTTTTGTCAGATCCCTAAAACCTTCCCTTTCAGAGTTTCTAAGAAAACTAAAAATCCCTCCCATTTATCAAGGAGTAATTCAGATATCTTATGTATATGTACGTACATCCACACTTTTGATCTCATACTGATGTGTCCATGCTGTGCCGACGAGTCTTCATTTTTTAGGGTCCCCCCAGATAGGCTGAGGCAAAAGAGCATTTACCCCGGGGACAAATGACGTCACTGGTCAAAAAAGCAGACGCAGCTGCAGTCAGTTTCTGTTTCAAGGGCATTTTCTTTTCCTTACGAGTACAGACAGAGACGGTTCTTTGAAACTCTTGAAAAGAAAGGGTTTGCACATCTAAAAAGTCTCCCTGTTTGTACAGTGCCCACTTCTACCTCCCAGGGCTATGAGGACTTCCTTCTGCCCCAGCAGTAGGATCTCAGCTGTTTTCACCCCAAACTCACAAAGCCAGGACCCTCCCAAGTGAGACCAAGGGCAGCTCCTGCCTGGGCTTCTGGGGCCGGACAAAATGAACTGGGAAGACTTTTTGATCTTTAACTCCTGGGGGTCTGATTTCCCCTGCACATGAATTGGGGTGGGGTGGGGCGGGGGAGGGGAAGAACCTACAGCAAGCTGACCCACAGGTGTGAACTGAACTTGATTAACCTCTGCTCTCCACATCTGTGTTCTCTGCCTTGGTGTTATTTGGCATTTTAATGGACACTTTTATTAAAGACGGGCCGAGAGCAGATGCCAGCTGGAAAGCATGCTTTTCTTACAGCTTCGTCTCCGCAAGCCTGTTCCATTGCCCAAGATGTAGCCTTTCCAGAACAAACAGTATCTTCAGTCTCTATATCCAGGTGCTTCGGGGGTCTGGTAAAGATGCCAGCGACTGCCTGTGGGTGTGTTTCTGGAAGGGTAATTACTAAAGCAGCGAGGATCTCTCCAAGACACAGGACGGTGCCTTCATTTAAGGGGATGCCTTGTGCCGGCTAAGTTGGCCATACCGGTGGTCTTCTAAAATCCTGGAAGGAAAGGGTAGTTGTCTGTTTTAGAAAGCACCAGTTCTCGGTCCCGCAGTTGCAAATTACCATTGTCTCATCGTAACCGGCTGTTAGATGTTCATACACATGAATCATTTACTTTTTAAAACATGTTTCAGTAGACTGAACGTTATTTTTATATTAAAAAAAAAAAAAATCCAGCTCTCACTTGGATTCTAATACGCTTCCACGAGCCTGACAGAAAGGCATGGAGTTCCAGCAAGTGCCTGGGAATCCTGCATGACACAGTGTCTGCCCATGGTAATGGGTCCCACATACCATCCATCATGTGTGCAGGGGAGAAAGGTTGAGAACCATTGGGATAATTAATGGGGTAATAAGTTCAAGAAGACTTGAGTCAAAATTACATGAATGATCACCTTTTTTCTACTGTGCCACTGTTCGGTGGCTTGGGTTAGGATTTCTACACCTGGGAAATTATCCTCTTTGTCCTCAGTGTTTAATGCTAATTTAGCCACTGTCCTTTCAGATGCTAACCACCCAACAAACGGGGATGGGGGGCGTTGGAGGAGTGGGGGTGGGTGTCTGCTGCAGCCCTATGCTGGGAGCCTGAATATGCAGCCATCCCAGTGGTCGGAGAAGCTGTGGGATGTGGGCCAGCTCGCACATGACAGAAGTGATGACAAAAGTGGGGCGCACCAGTTCCCACAGAGCACCCTGAGGCCACTCCAACCCAGCACCATCCGCGGAAGCATAACCTGAGGACATAGTTCTAGCCTCCACGTGTGGACCCGTGGTCTCCTCCATGGCATTTGTCACCTTCTCACCGAGTACATGTTTGGGGCTGCTGATGTTTTTATTCAACCACAATACTATTTTAAAAATTCCAATGGTTTGGCATGGGTGGCTTTTTTTTGGCTTTTGTTTTTTTGGTTTTTTTGTTTGTTTTTAACTGTGTCTTCTGTAGGGGGCTTTTTAGGTGTTCTGGGGTGGGGGTTCTCCGCAGAGAGAGCCCTGGGACCCTCGTCCCTGCATCAACCAGAATTTTGGGTTATTGCCTTTATCTACTTTCTGTATTGGACTTCTCCATGTGATAAACGTACATGTTACTTCTTAAGGAGAAAGAAAAAAAAGAGATGGCAGGAGAGAAGGGAGGAAGGCAGGGAGGGAGGGAGGAAGGAAGGAAGGGCAAAAATTTTAACAAAGAAGGAGGGGACAGAGCACTAACGTAGAGAATCACGATTTAACTCTCCAACCACGATCCTCCATATTTGCCAAAATTTGCTTTCTGTCACCAACCCCAGCAGGAGCCATCTGCTTTCAGATGGGTCTCATCCATCTCCAAAGGACTGTGTTCATTACCAACTTCATGACTCGGCTCTTGAAAAAATTTTTTTTCTAGAATGTTTTCTCCCTTTGCATTTCCTGAGGCAACTGTAGACCACTGTTGTCCCTGGATTAAGATAAAGAGGTGCAAGCCTGTGTGCTGGGAAAGAGGACGAAGGCAAGTTTCCATTGCCTTTTTATTTTTTTAATTTTTTTTTTAAGATTTTATTTATTTATTTGACAGATAGAGATCACAAGTAGGCAGAGAGGCAGTCACAGAGAGAGGAGGAAGCAGGCTCCCCGTCCCCCTTAGGGGCCCATGTATGTCACTATATACTTGTATGTTAAGACTTTTATGTGAGTAGCTCAATATCTACACATTTATATGTAAATAACTATCTCCTTGAGTTAGATAAAGTTACAAATCTAACAGAAGCCAGCTAGAAAAGGGGCAGAGGAATGTTGGTAGCCTTTATTATTAAGTGTCTCCTGAGCCCTGGTCTCGTAATTATTACCTCATTTAAATTTCAAAGCAACCATAAGGTGTAGGAATCATGAGCTTCATATAACCAGTTTATTGAGGGATCTAAACCCTTCGTGGGACCAGCATGAAACAGTTTTATTTTTTCTAATAACCTCCACAACCACATTCTCTATTCTGGGCAGTGGGGGTGTTTAATGACATCTCAGCTGGGTCTATGACTTCTCAGTCCCTTGGTTTTTTGAAGTGTCTCATTTGAGTTCTGAAGAGTCGGTGCTGTTTAAAGCCTTCAATCTGATGCCTAATAACTTCTGTCTTTTCCCTCCCGCCTGGGTGGGCTAACCCAGTGGCTGGGGTGGCTTAGAGAGAAGGAGGCCTGGGCTGGGTGGTCTGTTCTCACACAGCTCCGCTGCCCTCCTTCTTCCTCTCCAGTTGTGGTTGGAAAGTCAGAGAGAGAAGACAGAAATCTTTTTACCGAATGCTCTTCTTAAGGTCACAGTGCTCGCCTTGAAGAATTGTATATGCCGTTTTAACTCATTTCTTTGGACTCTGTGTTTATGAGTGGTGGGTCCAAAATGCCAGCTTGACAGGGATCTCATCCCGGGCAATTCTCTTGTCCATATGAGCCCTTGATCTGCTTCCACTGTTCTGATGTGTGTGTGCCGTTCCGTCCTCGAGTTGGAGACAGTCCCTAGGGAAGACGGTTGCTGAAAATCCCATCTGTCCTCCGCAGTCGAGTTTGGAACTTACCAGTTCCCATCTTGCGTACCTCTCTGGAACTGAGAACCTGAAGGAGGGGTTCAGATATACTTAAGATAAAGCATAAGTTCATTTCAAGTGGACATTTGCTAGTCTCAAGTCCAGACCTTCTCCTATCACACGCTCCTGGTTCAATGAGAAGAGAGGGCGTGTTGGCATTTCTTGCCCTCTGGAACACTAATACTACTGAATCAATGATGGGGTTTACTGAGACATCTGACAAATTTTTATTAAACATGTATATTAAACAAGGTACATTCTTCTGATGCTGGGTGTGAATAATGCCTAAGTACAGCCTTACATGTATGTAGAGAGGTAGCAACATTTAAAACTACTGCTCAGTGAACCAAAAGAATGTAGCTTTTTTGTTTTCTTTAATGAATAAGATCTTTTTAATAAACCCTCATCCTTCTCTATGTTGCCTGAAGGCAGAAGGTGGTTTCTAAGCTTACCAGTTAGTAGTTCAGTATTTGGGAGCTTAAGCTGTCCTTTTAAAGTTATTAGTTCTTTTAGGGACAGATGCTCTGTCAGAGTCTTCCCTTGCCCACTTTTCTCCATACACATGGGGACACTTGTGTGTCCTCATGACCATGGGAATAAGGCCTTGGTGCCATGTGTTGACTTTGCCCCTGGCTGGTCTCCTTTGTAGGTGAGTTTTGAGCATTTGGGTTACCTCGAGGGTACCCAGAGCTGTAGCCCATGATCTTGGCTCGTTATCTCTTTATTCCCAACATTCTGTTTCTCCTGTTCAAATCACACCAGTCCCCTGACCCTTTTAACACCTTGGCATTATCAGTGGCAACACAGAAACTTCCAGATTCCCTGCAACCATGTTTAGAACATGGGGCACATTCAATAGTGTTGGTTCAAGTTCATTTGTCTAATTGTCTCCATCTGTTAATGCTGCACCATTGATGACCTTTTGCCTAGACGTGTATGGTCTTCTTCAGAGCACAGCTGGGAAAGAGGGCACTATCCTTGACCTTTCAGGGTTCCCCATAGAGGACAGTATAAGTCTTGTCTTACTCTACCTCAGTTGCTTTCCTCCCATATTCCTCTAGACTGGAAGCAGCCAGACTCCTGCTTCCTCTCAAACAAGACTATCCCATACCTTTCTTCCCAGAACTGTAGGCTTCATAGCTCAAAGGAATGGTGTGATACAGGAAGAAAAACCAGCTTACTGATAAAGGGGGGCATGCTAGGTAAGAGTTGTAAGAAATGTTATTCTAATTTCTCATTGCAAAGAACTTTTCATGTATTATCTCATTTGAAGGTTTGTAAGAGTTTACGAAATTCAGTGAGTTTACTAAAAGGAATTTTGGAAGGGAAGACCACTTTACGCCCCTATATAACCTATTATCCTAACACTTCAGCCGACTGTAGAGAAGGCCTGATATCCCAAACCAGCAAAGCATTAAGTCACATGAGTTGCCCCTTCCTGACATACAAATGCAGACCCTATGCTCTTAGAAATATATCCTGAGGGGCGCCTGGGTGGCTCAGTGGGTTAAAGCCTCTGCCTTCAGCTTTGGTCATGATCTCAGGGTCCTGGGATCGAGCCCCGCATCGGGCTCTCTGCTCAGCGGGGAGCCTGCTTCCCTCTCTCTCTCTCTGCCTGCCTCTCTGCGTGCTTGTGATCTCTGTCTGTCAAATAAATAAATAAAATCTTAAAAAAAAAGAAATATATCCTGAAATGCATTTGAAGCTGCATTTTCGAAATTAATGTTTACAGTTTGTTCAATAAGGATTGAAATGAAGAGCAAAATCCCTGTGGTTGGTTTGCAATTCAAAATCCCTTGAATTGCAAAAATTCGAGGTATATTCTTCGGCAATAAAGGGCAGATCAGTGCATCATTTTCTTTCTGTATATGAGAAAGAGGTAGAAATCTGTTGTTAGCAGAGTGCATCATTACCGTTATACGGAAGTTAAGATTGTGGATTAAAACCGAGAGCCAGAAAATTCACTGTTGAAGTTATACACTTTTCCTGTGAAGTGACAGCTGGGTTAGGAGATCAGTAATGAGCCAAGCTAAGCAAATTCTGGAAAAATTGTGACCTCCTTGAATTTTGCATGCTCACAAGAGTAAGTGAGAGTTACTTTGTAAGTAAGTTACTTTGTAAGCAGCCATTAGTTATAAAGACGGGGTTTGCTCATGGCTGGTAGGAATTTAGATACATTCTGAGATTATCTTCCTTGTGTGTGCAACAGTATTTGCCATGTGTTACTATAGTCCCTGTCCTCAAAGAATTTCCAACCTTAGGAGACCAGTCAGTC
This sequence comes from Lontra canadensis, assembly GCF_010015895.1. Classification (NCBI taxonomy): domain Eukaryota; kingdom Metazoa; phylum Chordata; class Mammalia; order Carnivora; family Mustelidae; genus Lontra; species Lontra canadensis. The sequence goes on from NW_022631477.1 coordinate 16,746, forward strand.
ATTCAACCAAGAAATTGTTAAATCCCATGCTCCAACTACTGCACGTTTAAATGCTGGTTTCTGAGGGTTCTGTGGGGTTAGGTCATCTGGGGCTTGTAAGCACAGAGCATCTTAGGTTCATTAAGAGCAAGAAATTATTGTAGCCCAGGAGAAATTATTGCAGGTTGCTCTTTTAATAGTGGAGGTAAGACGACATGCTAAAAAGGGGGGAGAATGGAACTGAGTGCTAATGTTTTGTGTCAGGGAATAAAAAGAAAGGAAGACATAAAGACCCCACCCCTACCCCCACAGCCCACCTGTGATTAACTCCCTGGATAGAAACAGAGGAGCAAATTTCAGACTTCCTGAGCCCTGGTCACAATGGACAGCAGCAACATGTCAGTGTAGAGAAACTTTAAAGTGGAGAACAGTGATGTAGCCGTTGAAAAGATGCCAGTGATTTTCATTAATGTTTTGTCACGGATTCCGCCAGTTCTCGCACAAAAATTTTTCGGAAAAAAATTTTATTCCATTTTGGGTACTACCAACTTAAATACAAAACACACTGGCCCAGAGGTATAAAAATTTCCCTTGAAATGTTATGCAGATCTTATCAGGAGCCTTGACTGTCAGGGAGAGAGCCATAGCAGCTGAGAGGAGCAAAGAGATCTGTTGGGAGGGCATTGGAAAGGCCAAGTGTTGGCTCCTAGGAGGCAGAGATCATAGAGAGGATAAAGGAAATAAGCTGATTTTTGGACTGGCACGAGGATTTCAAAGCCATGAGAAAGGGGAAATGACAGTGTTGTTCCAAGGGAAGGGAAATGTGGCTGTGGAGCAGATTTTAGGGGAGAGAAGATGAGCTACCCTGGGACTTGTTCATGGGAAGTGATGTCCCAGTTAAGTCGAGATGTATGGCTAATGACATGAACCCGGAAGTGAAGGGTTAAAACTAGAGAAAGATTTGGGTCCTGAGGGATTGCAGGAGGCTGAATAATGGCTCCCAAGATGTTTCCATCCAGATCCCCCAAATCTGTGAATGTACCAGAAGTAGCCAAAGGGACATTTTGTCGATAGGATTACCTTAAGGCTCTCGAGATGTGTTCTCCTAGTGGGCCTGAAAGAATCACAGGGGTCCTCATGAGGGGGAAAAAGGAGACCAGAGGGATGTAAGAGATAAAATGGCAGAAGCAAGAGGTTGAGTGATGTCAAGAAGGGATTGGAAGACAGTACATGCAGGAAGCCTCCAAAAGCTGAAAACAGCTAGTGCTGGCTATAACTACAGCATGCCCTTCCTAATATTTCAGTTCCATTTTCAATAACCATTGAGGCAGTGGGAGACCATGCAGTCCCACTCAAGGGACCGCAAGACTCAGAACCATACACAGACTTCATAAGAACACAGATGAGAGTCCCCACATAGACGAGGACTGTTTTTGAAGACCAGGGAGATCATTAATGAGTTTTGAGGCCCAGGGCATTTTACGGTATCTGATATACACAGTAAGTATTTCATATAATAGTAGTTTCCCAAACTAGAGAATTTTAGGGAAATCTTGCATTTCTTATGCCTTAAAAGTATGAGAAAATAGTTTTTACCCACCTGAAAGATGAAATTTATTTCTATTTCTCATTGATGATTCTGCATCAGAACACATTTGCATAGAGTAAGATTTTAAGTTCTCAAGTCCATGTTTCTCAAGCAGGTGCCCACGTCTCCCTGGGTGGGTTTCTGTGAACAGATCCTTGAAAGTCATAAAGAGGTTTAACCCCTTGCTCGAGTTGGAGGGACACTGAAACACCTACACTTTGAATGAACAAAGGGATAAAGAATAAAAGTTTCCAGGTAGTGAATTCAGTGGGGAGGCGGGGAGGGAGGAAAGGGAGTTGTTTGGTGGTGTGAAAATCAAAGACCTGGTGGGCATATTTAAGTTTTCCTATTTCACATGGAGCAGTTATGTAGGTATGGCCTTGTGACACTTTTCCACCCCTACTTGGCTTCTCCGCTGTCCTGAGAGCAAGGCGGCCGTGGGGACTAATACCTCCACACCAGACTACATCTGGGATCTCTTAGCTATCCTGGCTGACAGTGAAAAGTGAATGTGGTATCCCCCTTCGGGCCTCTAATAGGTGGCACATCATTGTTCCAGGACACCTGAACGAACGCCTTGATGCACCTCTCTGAGCACCTGACAGAGGACGGCTTGAGAGCCTTCGAGAGTAATTGCCATGTCACTGGCGTGTGATTTATTGCAATGCTTAATTATGTCTACAGGGCACCATCTGGAGACCCAATTTGGGTTCTTTAAGAACAAAAATTAAAGTCAAAAATGTACCTTCTTCTGAACTCTGCTGAGTCCCCCTTTTTGGACTTCTCACACCTGGAGAATATTACCCTCCACTCAATCCTTGAACCACGTCTTAATTGTTTCAATTGAGCAGGGTCCCACGTACACATAGCAGCTCTCATTGTGGAGACAGTAGGGTCTCCCTGTCTGAGACCGGGTCGTTCAAAGTGTAAAACACGTAGAATGTTCTGTATCAGGCAAAAAATTCATCGTTAGAGCAGAATCACCTTTAGTGTGTTTCTGAATTTTTGCTAGCCATCACCCAAAAAGCAGTATTGTGTTTATTGGCATCTGCCTTTTTTTAAATTGTCACTTGACCCATAACTGTCCCCACACAACACTTGTTTAAAGGGATTTATGACAAATCAGTATACATGATGAAGATTTGTTTTTAATATTACTTGGTTTTCAAATAAATGTTTAACCTATTCTAGGAATCCTTTTTTTTTTTTTTAAGCTACATTACTGTGAAGAGCTGATTTAAGAAATGCTTATTCCTTTCAATTAAAACCCAGAGCATTAATCAAATGTTTGACACTATAAATGTTTCCAATTAACATCTGGCTTAAAACCACATGTGTTCCAAGGGAAATTCAAAAGATCTATCTGTACAGGTGACCTCAGAGAAACCATTAACACATGGCTGGAGATAGCAAGAAACATTCTCCATTTGTGAGATGGAGATAAAGAATCAGTTTATGACTGATTATTACTTCAAACATCCTTTCAGATGGGGGCTTGCTAAGCTAGAAGTTGAGTACATCTCACCGAGTTGAAAAGAAAGAAGTAAAAAGATATATGTGTGCATGTATTTTTCTCTCTCTCTACCTACTTACATCTCAAGAGAGAAGGGGGTAGGGGAAGAAATTAGAAACAATTCCACAATCCCATCTGGATGAACTAGTGGTTCCAACCTTATGAAAAGCAGTGGTTCGTCCCAGTGTGGACCTGCGGAGGTCCAAGAGAAATTGGACCCATTCTCTTAGGGCTAAGAAATTTCCCAAACAGTTCTTTTGGACTGTGGGGAAGGTCACTCAGATATTTCCAGTGTCCAAGCCAAGCAGAGAACATGGAAGTCTTGGATGACTGGTACCAGGGGTGACCACAGCATCCTGGAGGGCATGCCTGCTGTCTGCTTGTGGGAGTTCCCACCCAACACAAGCCAACTATTGTGAGAAAATGGAAGCCCGATTGGACCAAACATGCTGATATTTCAAGAGAAGCCAGAATGGCAGCTTTGTAGGGTGGACTCCTGAATTTTGCATGATAGCAGTTAATTCCATTGAAAATCAAAACAATAGCACAGAGCTCTTTGCAGCCTGTGTTTGTGACCTTCGTGTCTGCTACATAAAGAGTCGGGAGCTGGGCAATCACGGTCCATGACATGCCAGCAAATCATCAGCCGTGGAGAACATGCTCTGGCTTGCTTGCTCTCGAATCCACCAGCGCCTGGCCGAAAAAGAGAGTGCACATACTTTCCAGATAATTTTCCCCTGATCGCTCAAACTCCGTTAAATTATCCCAGGTGTGCTATGCAGGGGGTTATTATGACCATAAGGAAAATGGTAACATTAAGACTTGCCCATTTGCCCAGCATCCTGACGAATTGCATTTTCTCTCTCCTGTCTTGCTGTAGCCTATCACCAGCTGGAGCTGTCAATCCCCCAGTAAGCACGGCCAACAAACACCCAGGGCTAGTCTGCTGTGGCTGGAAAGGTACATATTTCTCCCCGCCCCCCCTTCTTCTTTCTTCAAATATTTTTCCAAAACGAAAAAAAAAAAAAAAGCAGACAGCAGAAGATGACCATAATAAGGTAAATGCCTGACACTTTACACAGACCAAAATATTTGACATTCAAGAACAGCTTAAAGACCCAGAGAGCTGTTACATTCACGTTTGAGCCAGGATTTTTCTTTTTCTTTCCAAAGCGAAACCAAGGTCTGAATGTCTGTGGGGGAAATTGTTCAGTGGATTTAAGGATAAGAAAAGATGATAATTTTCGCTGATCAAGGAAACTATTCGGTTCATAACTGGAGCCAGACAATGTGGATTCTCGCTCTTTGTTTTGCTTCTTAACTGGCTATGTGACTGTCGAGTAATTTGCATTGAAGGGATCCAGAATAAGCCACTGTGACATAAAAATTATCTTGAGCTGAAGGCATTTGTGTTCCTGATATCCCTTATCTGCCTAAGAGCAGAGCCCCCCAAAAGGACTCAATTGTCATAAATCCCCTTTTTGGGAGGAACTCTAATTTTCTCTACGCTGTCAGTATCACACCCAAACAGACATTGTCACAAAACTCTCCTATCTTTCCTCCTTTCTCCTAAGAGGCCCTTTGTCTTTCAGATGAAGTCATTTGTTTTTCCACTAACCCCCACCTGTTAATTTGGTAGTTAAGACCCAAATTCTACCTGCCCCCTGAGTCATTCTTCAGTACACTGCTATATACATGTGCATTTGAATAAAAATCTGTTCTTTTGCCAGCCTGTCTTTTGCCAGTTTAATTTGCAGGACTCCAAGCACAAACCTAAGAGAGTAGAGGAAAAATTTTTCCTCCCTGGTGGCATCACTTTTTTTTTCTATTCTTAATTTAAGAAAAATGGTCACAGATATCAAACTTTATGCTTAAAATGTAGCTAATAACACAGGAGCAAAATAATGCACATGGATGCTAGGATCAGATCAATTAAGTCGTATTAAGTAATTTATAAACACTAGTTCATTTACTTCCTTATTAAGATCATGTATGGATCATATTATTTGAATTTTTGTTTTCTTGAAAGCATTTTTTGGGTTTCCTCCTGGACTTATTTGATTATAAGTGGCATTAAACCCAATTAAAACTAGCTTAAAACAAATAATGAAGCTAACTCTCACAATAGAAACATCTGTACATAAGCTTCAGATGCAGCTTGATCTAGGTACTTAAGTAGAGTCACAAGGATCCAGTATCTCTCCATGTCTTGTTGTCTCTGTGTTGACTTTATTCTCTAAGTTCCTATCCCACTCAATTCCACTAGGCTCAATTCCACTAGAAAGAAATATAACTATTTTTTTCATGTGGGAGCTCAGAATTGGGTCTGAGTGGCTTCATTTAACTGATAATTTGGTCTGAGTGGTTTAATCAATCTTTGTGTCTCTGGTAATATGATGTCTCAGTTGGTCAGGTGTAGGTCATGTTCCCTTTGAAATTGGAGATACAGTTAACCTCTCAGGACCTGGAGTTCTGTACCAAAAATAGGGGGAATAAATATCTATTACACCCCATGACATGAGCCATGTTTTGTTCAAAGTCCAACCTAAAACAATGGTTTAAACCACTTGTGCCTTAAATGAAAGTTAAAAAAAGAATTGCTTTCCTAAAGAAACTGCCTTTGCCAGTATTACTTTCTTTGACTATAGGAAAATTATAAAAACAATTTTCTCCCCAAATCATTCCCAACAATAGTTCTTTCAATTAAATAAAGTATTTTTTTTTTGTCACAGCATGGTTTTTCTCGCTGTTATAACTTATTTTTTTTTAAAGATTTTATTTATTTATTTGACAGACAGAGATCACGAGTAGGCAGAGAAGCAGGCAGACAGAGAGGAGGAAGCAGGCTCCCCGCCGAGCAGAGAGCCTGATGCGGGGCTCGATCCCAGGACCCTGGGACCATGACCTGAGCCGAAGGCAGAGGCTTTAACCCACTGGGTTAACCCACTAACCCAGGCGCCCTTATAACTTATTTTTTTTTAATTGAGATGTATTTCACATAGCACAAGGTTCACTATTTCGAAGTGTACAATTTGGTGTTTTTCTAGTATGTTCACAGGGTTTTGTAACCACGGCTGCTGTCTAATGCCAGAACATTCTTATCACCCTCAAAAGAAACCCCATATCCGTGAAGGGTTACTTTTCAATTCTCTCTACCCCCAGCTCTTGGATAACCACAAATCTTTCTGTGGACTTGCCTGTTCTGGACATTTTGTATAGATTAGCCATGCCTTTTATTTTCTGTATTCTGATGCTTTGACACCTGGGGTCTTGCTAACCCTTGAGGGACTGCCTCTTTCAGGGGTAGCTAATTCCTAGAGATAGTAAACAACTCACCAGGAAGTGTGCTTTTCTGTTGGAAACCAACAGATCCAGAGCACATAACCTCCAGGCACCCTGTAGTGAGCTCTCTTTAGGGCCACTATTCACCTATCTACCTACTGCCCCAGGGCCAGGTTCCAGACAAATAAAAACAGCCCCCACACCCCAGAGTCTGCTGGAATTGCTCAAACCACCCAGACCTAAGCTTGCTTGCCAACCTTGCTTGGAAACCTCAACAACCAACCTGGTTCATGGTTGCCCACCCTCCCTCTGCCTCCTGATACACCTGAGTTTCTTCATGTGGCCCTGAGATAGGGTGTCTCCCTTCCTCCTGGAAACCATGAGGCACAATCTCCTTTTTCAATGCTGGTTGTCATCTGCTCTGTTGGCTCTACCATACCTAAATAATAATAAAACCCATATTAAAGCGGCATGTAAATGGAGTCCTACAATATGTATTTTTTGGTGCTTTTTCTTTCACTTAGTGCAATATTTTTAAGGTTCATCCGTTTTGTAGCATGTATCAATACTGTACTCCTTTCTGTGACTTTATGGACATGCCATTTTATGGACATACCATATTTTGTTTATTCATTCATTCCTTAATGGACATCTGGATTATTTCCAGGTTTTGGCTATCATAAATGATGATGCTATGAACAAGTTTATAAGTACATATGTTTTTGTATGGAAATATGTTTTCAGTTCTTTTGGGTATATGCCTAGGAGTTACAATGGCTGTGTCATATGGTAACTGCATATTTCACATTTTGAGAAGCTCCTGACCTGTTTTCCAAAATGGCTTCACCATTTAACTTTCCTACTAGAAGTGTGCAAGGACTGCAATTTCCCTACATTCCTGACAATACTTGTCTGTATTTTTTATTCCAGCTGGCCCTGTGTGTGTCTGTGTGCAAGTGGTATCTCACTGTGGTTTTGACATGCATTTCCCTAATGACTAATGGTTGATGAGCATCTTTTCATGTGCTTATTGGCCATTTGTGTATTTTCTTTGGAGAAATATGTATTCAAATGTTTTGCCAATTTTTACTTGTCTTTTTATTATAATGAGTTCTTTATGTATTCTGGTTAGTAGACCCTCATCGGGTACAAGATTTGCAAATAATTTTCCTCTTATTTAGGTTGGCTTTTCCCTTTTTGATAGTCCCCTTTGAAGCACAGATATTTTTATTTTCAATGAGGGAACGTTAGGAAGAAAATGTCCTGTTCTGATCTGGGCCCGGTGGTTGGGGGCATGTAAATTAATGAGCCACAGACAGATTAAGAGGAGAAAAAAAGTAAGATTTATTTATGCACTCAGTGAAGGGTATCTTCCTCATTAGGAAAAAAGATTTTATGCAAAATAAAAAAGGTTATATGCAAGACTTCAAGGTGGTTTTTTGTTTTGTTTCTTTTTTTGATTTTAGGCTTCAGTGGGAAGGTCTGGAAGGTTCTTCTGGACCTTCTGATGCTAATGGAATGAGGCAGTCTATCTTGATGCAGCTAAATTCACAGGAAACTCCCAGGGGTGGGGTTATTGGCAGTCTTGTTTTCTGGAGGTTCTGCCTTAGTCAGATAAGAGAAATTTAGATAAAATTTATTTCTATGTCTACTTGATCTCAAATATTTCTCTTAAAAGTAACCTTTGTACTATGAGTGGGTACCCACAAGGCCCAACTCATCCTTTCAATTTTTTTTGTTACCTGTGCTTTTGATGTGATATCTCAGAAAACACTGCCCGATCTAAGGTCACCAAGATTTTTGCCCATTTTCTTAGAAGAATTTTATCATTCTAGCTCTTACATTTAGGTCTTGAATCCATTTTTAGTTAATTATTACATATGGTGTGAGGTAGGGGTCCAGCTTCATTCTTTTACATGTGGCTCTTCTGTAAATATTACTCTTTGCTCATCGAATTATCTTAGCACTGTTGTTGAAAATTGTTTGACTGTACATGCATGAGTTGATTTGTGGATGCTCAGTTCTAGCCCATTGATTTCTGGGTCTGGCTAATATGCCAGTAGTGCTCATTCTTGGTTACTGTAGCTTTGCAGTAAACCTTGAAGTCTATCATAATGCTTTGAGAGAAGGTATTGTTGTCAAGGTACATTTAAAAAACCCTTATTTTCTGCTTTTAGTGGATGATTTCCAGTTAATGGATATGTGTAGGCACTGCCATAAGACATTTTCTCTTCCATATCCTTGTTTCACTTTTGCATTTATAATAGCCTTTAGGATCTCCCACCAGGAGCTCTATGACACATTTCTGTGATTTTGTGACTTGGTCCCACCAATCTTCAAACTTGGGTTTGTGTAGTTCACTGAAGACCTGTATAACAATTTTACACACAGAGATGGACCCGTTCATTTATTTCAGTATTTTACTTCTCAAAATTTAAGCCTTGTCATTGCCAAATTTAATTGCTAAAGCTCATACAAAGGCTCGTATCAAGTCATGCTAAGTCTTGGGCAAAATTTTAAAAGCTTACTTACTCTCCAGTGATACAGACAATTAATTAAATTGTCATTCGGGAGTGACGACGAAGCTGTAATTATTCCATCTGATTTTTTTGTTAAGATTTTATTTTTATTATTTGAGAAAGCAAGGTGAGAGAGAGGGGGAGAGAGAGGACAAGGAGCAGGTGCGGGGAGGTAGAAGGAGAAGCAGGTCCCTGCTGAGCAGGGAGCCCAATGCAAGACTCCATCCCAGGACCCTGGGACCATGACCTGAGCTGAAGGCAGATGCTTAACCAACTGAGACACCCAGGTGCCCCCATCTGATTTTTTTTTTTAAACAACTTTTTTGAGTTGTAATTTATATACAATAAGATTGGTGTATTTAAATTAAATAATACAATTCTGTGACTTTTAATATATTTACAGAGTTGTACAACTATCACCATAATTCAGCTTCTAAACATTTAGAACATCTTCATCACCCCAGGAGGGAACCTTCTACTCATTTTTCCTCATGTATCATTCTTTTCACACACCCAGCCCTGAGCAATTCACTTTCTGTGTCTATAGATTTGCTGGTTTCTTGGGCCTGGCAGCCAGGCCAACATGGTTTAATGATTAGTCACAGGCTATATTTAAGCTCCCTGTTTTGGACTCAATATTTGTGTGTGCCCCACCCCACCCCCCACCCAAACTTGTATATTAAAGTCCTAACCTCCAATGTAATGGTGTTTGAAGACCTGTCAAAGATATTTGGGGCAAAATGAGGTCATGAGGGTGGGGTCCTCACGGCGGGATCAGTGCTCTTTTAAGAAGGGACGCCAGTGGGGCACATGGGTGGCTCAGTGGGTTAAAGCCTCTGCCTTCGGCTCAGGTCATGATCTCAGGGTCCTGGGATCGAGCCCCGCATCAGACTCTCTGCTCAGCGGGGAGGCTGCTTCCTCCCTCTCTCTACCTGTCTCTCTGCCTGCTTGTAAAATAAATAAATATTTATCTGTAAAATAAATAAATAAGTAAATTTAAAAAAAAAGGGACGCCAGTGAGCTCGTGCTCTCTCTCTCTTTCTCTCTCTCTCTCTCTCTCTCACACACACACACACATGTACTTGCATACTCTGTCACTCTCAATACATGCACACACCATGCAAAGGCAGTGTGAGAATGGAAGAAGACATTGTCTACAAGCCACGAAGAAGGCTCTCATCAGAATCTGACCCTGTTTGTACCCTGACCTTGGACTTCCAGCCTCTAGAAGAGTGAGAAGATAAATTTCTATTGTCTAAAACTTCTTTTTTTCAAAGATTTTATTTATTTATCTGAGAGAGGGAGAGAGAATGAGTGGGGAATAGGGAGAGGGAGAACCAGGGGAGCCCAACATGGGGCTCAATCCCAGGACCCCAAGATCATAACCTGAGCCGAAGGCGGATGCTTAACTCACCGAGCCACCCAGGTGTCCCTAAGTTCTAATGTTCAATGTACTCAGTGTATGCTGTTTGGTTATGGCTGCTCCAGCTGACTGATAGATGCCCTGAGTAGGTCAGGGGTTCATCTTTTCCTGTTGGATCTATATGTGACTTGAAACCTGCTTCCATAGTTGAGGAACACACAACTTGTCCCATATGACCAGGGACTCACACCTGATGAAAGAGTTGTACTCCTGTTGTTGCAGAGAGGGTATACAAAGCCTTGGGCATACACATAATCTCCCCAGCCCACCAGGAATTACTGTGATTTTAGCAGGGTTTTCCTTCACTATCTCTTCCCTCGGTATCCCCAGTACACTTCTGGTTTTTTGGTTTCTCTTGGAATAACCTTGACCTGATAGTCACCAGTGATGGTTCGCTGATTGCTCTTTTGCTTTTGACCACATTACATTCCTCTCTGGTCTTACCCAGATAAAGTCAGGCTCCTTGGGTTGCTCCGATCACACCTTCTCCACCCTTTGGAAGGGAGCCTGGAAGAAGAGATAACGACTCTGCATTGGCCATCCCTCACAGAGCCTTCCTACCTTTTACCCTGTTTGAGTCAGAGTATATTGTCAATTCTTACTCTCACAGGGGTCTTAAAGAGCTTGCTCCGAGATGGAGGTCAGCCCTTAGCTTCCTGTTGCTTATGTTTGCATTATAAATGCTACCTTCATTCAGTATGATCACTTTACAAGGTCTTTCCAAGTTGTTTGTGCGTGTTGTGATAGGTAGCTCAGTCAGAACCGCATACCACCATCCATAAATGCATCTGACACGGTGCGCGTCTGCCGCAGAATGTTACCGTGGACTGGAAGCCGGCAAATGAGCGGGGTAATGCTGTCACACCCTCTGTGCTGTGGTGTTCTGTCGTTCCTCAGCATTTCAGACTGGATGCCAGGTATGCCTGGAGGGACACCCATACTGTGTGAGGGGAACAGTGCCAATCTATACAAGTATTAAAAGGAACACGATTTCTTCAGAATGAAAACTAACATGAATTGAAATTTTAATTTTTTTTCTTTCATTCTAAAGTATCACCTGCACCCCAATTTTGAGAGCACTGATCTCAAAGCCTGCACACTAATGTTTCTCAGTTTTGGCACTACTGATATTTGGAACCAATTAACTATTGGTGGCTGTGCATTGTAGGATGTTTTGGGATCATCTTTGGGCTCTAGCCACTAGATACCAGTGGAATCCCCCAGTCGTGATAATTGAAAGCATCTCCAGGCATTGCCAAGTGTCCCTGAAAGAGGGAATACAAAATCCCTCTGGCTGAGAACCACTGGTCTTTACAGATGAAAGCCATAGGTGTAAGTGTTGCTCACATCTGACCCCCTCTACTGTAAAGAGATATTCCCACTCACAGATCTGTTAAATAAGCAGCTCATGTGAGGTCTGCAGTCTGCCTTGCTTCTTTACTTTGCTGATTTTTGTTTGTTTCACAATGTAAGTGCATACTTACTTAGAGGAAATTTGGAAAACAACAGGAAGAAAATTTTAAACATTTATAATTGGACCACTTAACATCTGCATTGGGGGTATTTTCTCACAATTATTTGTGAGAATTATTGGCTATCCAGCTCTTTGTTCAAAGTGATCTTGATTGTATTCTATATTATATAAATATAATATTCCTTTGTGTTTCTACCATATACTTCGAAAATGCTACCACATAGAATTTGTACTTCTCTAGTCTCCAGTACAGATAAAAATCAGCACACTCTTCTTTTATGGGTAATTTATTTATTTATTTGCTAGAGAGAGAGAGAGAGAGCATAGACAGACGGAGAAACAGACTCCCCCCTAAGCAGGGAGCCTGACTCTTGGCTCGATCCCAGGACTCTGAGATCATGACCTCTGCTGAAGGCAGACACTTAACCGACTGAGCCACCCAGGCGCCCCTTTCATGGGTGGGGTTTTTGGAGAGAAAGAAGTAAAGATGAGAGCCAAACATGACATAAAATGCAACCATAAAATATAAGTGTATCTTACTATAATTAAAAGAAATAATAGCTGTACCTCCAAAACATTGCAAATAAAATTAATGACAGGAATCTGATAACACACTTGGAATACATGTAAATGAAAACATTAATTTTTTAATATATAAGAAAAAAACAAAACAGCATATAATAAATTTAAAAAAATTTTTAAAAGGCAAATAGCCTCATAGAAAAAAAAAAAAGTAACAATCCAAAGAAGAAATGTGAGATATCATGTTTTACTTACCAGGTAGAATTTTTTTTTAATAATTTTTTAAAAAAAGTAGGCTCCACACCCAACATCAGGCTTGAACTCACAACCCTGAGATCAAAACTCACATGATCTACTGCCTGAGCCAGCCCGGTGTCCTGATAGAAGATATTTTTATAGCAATAAAGAACACAGTTCCCAGAGAGTAATTTGGGAAAAAGCACCAGAAGCCATTAAAATGTGTAGACACAGTCTTAGAAATTTACGTATAAATTTTGACCACTGGGGAAAAGAAATAAAATAAATGCTACCACTGGAAATTTGTCCCAAGGAAATATATACAGATTTATGTTATGATATTACTGTAAGAAAGCTCATTGGATATTCATAATAGTAAAAAATTTGGGAACTCTTTCAATGTTTAATATTAAGGCATCCTAAAATAAACTTTGGTATGGCAGTACCCTATGCCATTATTAATGCTGTATGTTAGGTAACTATGTACTATCATGGGAAATAGTCGTATCTTGTAGGAGGAAAAACAAAGTATGGTATTATGGCCTAACACCAAACAATATAAAGTGACAAATATAATATGTGTTTGTAATTTTAAAAAGTTTTAATGTGGAAGATTCCACACCAATATATTGATATCTCTGGCAGGGGTGATCCCAAGTTTATTAAAATAAACTTCTGTTTTTCCATTTATGTTTTCAAGTATTGCTACACTGAGCATTTGTAATACAAACGATAAAAGTCGCCCTAGTCATACAGAGAGCCCCTTGAAATAATTTGTAGTTCAGAAAGAAATAGCATAACAGGGTTTTCCTTTCCAAATGGCTACCAGCTGGGAAAATCATCATGTAAATTATTTCACACAACATGCTTCAGTCTGAGAAGGAAGCACATCTTGAGAAGACCCTTATGTTCATGGACAGTGATGTTCACTTAGGGATCCCTTTCTTGGTTTTTTCCTTACCTGAGCTTAGCTCGTCCACTTTCTGCTTATGTAGAACTCTCTTTCTGCCAGGAGCATACAGGAACATGTACAAGATGCCCACAGAATTTAGAATGGGGCTTGCCTGGATTTTCAGAGGCTGTGTAATTATGGTTCGATAGCTGATGGCAATTTATTGGGATGATAGTTGAGGGGTGACTCTTCAAACCCCAAGTTCTGACTATACCCACGCTGATAATCCTGAGGGAGTGGGGGGACAAAGAAGGTGTCTAAAGAAACCAAAGGATTGCCCAAAACATCTCATTTTCAGTTGTAAGAGGACAGGCACCAGATGTGTCTTGCCTGTCACTGTACTTCCATGGCCAGCTAGCTCCCTGGTGTGGAATTAAGTCATGCGCAATAAGTAATTGTTAAGTAAGTGAACCTATATTTTAACATAGGTTAAAATAATAACCTATTATTAAAATAATAACTTATATTTTAACATAGGTTAAATATGGTGTATATAATTGCATGGGGGAGAAGCAAGTATAAAGAAAGAAGTGGGAAGGGAGGAGAGGCATTGAATAATTAGAAGAAAATAACCCAGAACGAGGTACTAGAAAATATTAAATGGAAATCAAATAAATATATATTGGAAATGGAAGAATATCACAAAAGAAGTGGTCCCACTTTTGGAGGTTGATGGTATGATGTCAGCCAAGGACATGCTTCATGTCTTCTTCCATTTGTTCTTTCCTTCTCCTCCATTAAAAAAAAATAAAACTTCTTTTTAAATAAGGTCTAGACCCAACGTGGGGCTTAAACTCACAAAACCCCAAGATCAATTATTACATGGTCTACCAACTGAGCCAGGCAGGTACTCCAATTTTTTTTTCTTTTAAGTACTTGAGGACAGTCCATGCCAGACTCAAGATAAACACTATACTTTCTCTTATAGTACCAATTTTACTCAGGTTTTGGGAAAATCATGCCACAGTAACCTTTGATATGTTTTAGGTTGCATGATGAAAGGTCACATGGCTTATAAAACATACAAAAAATGTGGTATTTGGTTTTGTTAAATCCAACTTCGTGCTCAACCTGTAGCAGACCATTCAAGACTTTTCATGATGAGGGATTCTTTGGTAGACAATTATGAGAAACTCCGCTTTACTTGAAGACCTAGAAAGCATGCTTACCCAATATATGGAAAACACAAAGCCTGTAGGGATGGTTTCATGTTGGGTGAAAGAAACAAGATTTGAAAAATCTCTCTGTAGCCTGACCTTAAAAGACCAAAATAAAAAGATAAAAATTGTCCAAGTACAATAAATCATCCACTCAAGTAAAAGATGGAGAAGAAAGTGTAAAGGGTTTTGAGTAGTGTATTTTTAACATGAGCCAATTATAGGGTAGAGGAACTAAAGAAAAGCTCGTGGGTTTTAGGCTAATATGGAAGGAGGGAAACTCCATTTTATTCCAACCACATCTAGTGGGTTATATTTGTCTCTGAGCATCATATTTTAAGAAACCCATTGGGGTGCCTGGGTAGCTCATGTGGTTGAGCATCTGCCTTTTGGTTTCAGCTCAGATTGTGATCTCAGGACTGTGAGGTCGAGCCCCGTGCTGGGTTCCACACTCAGCTCAGCGTCTGATGGTCCTCCCTCTGCTCCTCCCTCCAATCTCCTTCTCTCTCTCTCTCTCTCAATCTCTCATAAATAAATAAAATCTTAAGAAAAAAAAAAAAGAAAGCCATTGACAAATTAGAATGAATATATTCAGAAAAGAGTTGACAAGGCAATGACAGAGACATGAAACCATGTTATATAGGTGACAGTGTGATCTGATTAAGAGGCTGTAATCTCAAACACTGTTGTGGCCACTTTTCTGGTATTTCATACACCACCCTGCTGAGGGGACTAACAGTGAATTAACACGACAAAGGTTTTTTCTTTCCTTCATGTTCTGTGTTGGTCATGGCTCCATAGGGCTTTGGCTCCACACAGTCACTCAAGGACCCAGGCTGAGGGAGGCTCCACCATCTTAGATCTGCCTTGTCTGGAACATGCAGCCTTCACCTGTCACTCTGACAGAGTTAGAGACAACTGGAGAGTTCGTCATGTACGGCCTCCTGAACACATCTGCTCCGTGGTGACACATGACCCTATTGAACTTTGAGGAACAGGAAAATAGAGGAAAGCACCCACAGCCTAACTGATGTTCTACTGATCTTTTAAAAATTGTTATCTTCAACCTAGGAAATCTAGGTCTTTGGATATCATGGAGTTAGTCTTCTGTTGTATTTCCTCTAACACACATTCGAATCCATGACTTAGAAATACAGAACTTCATCTACCTGAAATTATTCTACCTACTACAACATGTTACATTTAGAGAAAAACAAGCTTGTTGAATGCAGTCAAATGCAGTGAAGGGAAGAAGGGAAGACAGACTCTATGCTAGGGACAGTGCAAAGGAGCTGAGAAATGCTACAGGATTCTGAGTGGAATTTAGGGGTCCAATTACAGAACAATTCTAACAACAGTGTCCCCAGGCTAGCACAATAATTCTGACTTGGAAACACCAAACAAGATGGGTACACATAAGAATTAAGCCACGGGGGATTAAAAGTAATAATAGGAAAGAAATGCAACATAAAAATGCATTTAAAGTTTCTGAGTTCTGACTTTTCATGCTCGCTCCCTTTTTGGGGGGGACTTGTGTTAGTCTGTGATGCTAAGGAGCTGGTGAAGAAGTAAAGCTGCTTCATTTAAAAATGACTTGGCTGGGGCACCTGGGTGGCTCAGAGGGTTAAGCCTCTGCCTTCAGCTCAGGTCATGATCTCAGGGTCCTAGGATCGAGCCCCACATCAGGCTCTCTGCTCAGCAGGGAGCCTGCTTCCTCCTCTCTCTCTGCCTGCTTCTCTGCCTACTTGTGATCTCTGTCTGTCAAATACATAAATAAAATCTTAAAAAAATAAATAAAATAAAAATGACTTGGCTCTAATAAGAATCATTGGTCTTGTTACCACCTGCTGTGCTACATTCTTTTCCCACATGATCTCATTTAAACTTTTCAGCCATTCTATAGATTGGATTCCATCAATTTTCCCATTTTATAGATGAGAAATCTGAGGCTGATTTAAAGGAAGATTCGTGTGCAACATCGTAGAGATAAGCCTGAAACCAAGGACTTCCTTTAAAATCTGAAGATGATTTTAAGAGGGACACTTCAAGAGGAACTCTGATTTCCCAGCTTGTCTCTGGGTCTTTCATTTTAATTTTTCCACTTCTTTTTTTCTTATTATCTTTTTTTTTTTATTTTTTTTTTTTTTTTTTTGAGTAGACAAGGTGTAAAATACAGTAGTTCAAAGAGGACCGTTAGATGGATTTTCAGAGTGGTTATTCTGTCTTGTTTCATTTTCTTACTTTCATATTTTTTTCCCTACTATTTTTTTTCTTTTTATCCTTTTTTTTTTCTGTTTAAACATTTTTCCAGTCCAAAGGCCAGAATCAACAAGATCAAAAATCAAACAGAAATCTTGAGCTTCCCTGAGGACACACATGGGGGATTTGGGAATGTCAGCTGTACAAATATGACGCCATATTTAGACAAACTGTCTGGAAGGATGGGGGGACCAGCCCTTGTGTGTTGCATGCAGATGTTATGTGGTCATGCCTCTAGCCAGCTTTATTATCTGACAGATACGGAGCACAAATATTGACTTTTGCTATTTTTACTGTAACTGCAGCCATAAACATTGATTCCTGCAGGAGAGGGCAGACTGGGAAGAAAGCAGCAGTGTCTTCACAGACTGGGAGAGCTTTGTCTTTGCCTGGGGACGGAAAGGAGTGGGATATGAATGAGGTCCTCATGGAATGATTCAATACAGAAATAATAAAATGGTGATGATGTGAAAAATCCCATAGGTTTGATGGACTTGGAAGAAAAAGTCCCTATTGATTCTGCATTGTCATCTGTGTTCATTTAGCCCAAGCAAATTCTGAATGTAGGAAGAACAGAAACTTCAGAGACCTTCGGCTCCCCCCGAAGTTGTGTACTCTCATTGAGTCAGACATCTTCCTGTTCCAGTGGCAACATGCAATCGATAGCTGTGTCTCCCAGTTTCACCTCATGCATACGGCGTGAGGTGCCTATTGCCTATATGGAGTGGCAAGAGATAAACTCAGCCAACACCTAGCTTTTTGTTGGTCCTTTGTTTGAGGAGATGAAGAGATTCCTCTTTTGGTGGTGATCTCTTCATTTGGCAAGTGTGAAAAACCAAGGGCTTTTTTTTTTAAAAAAAGATCTTATTTATTTATTTGACAGAGAGAGAGAGAGATCACAAGTAGGCAGAGAGGCAGGCAGAGAGAGGTGGGGAAGCAGACTCCCCACTGAGCAGAGAGTCTGATGCAGGGATTGATGAGATCATGACCTGAGCAGAGGGCAGAGGCTTAACCCACTGAGCCACCCAGGACCCCTGAGGATTTTTTTGGATGTCATGATTTATCTTGTTTTTAGATCCCCCATTGTTAAAAATTTATGTTGCCAGTGTGGAGTAACTCACATTCCCTATTTTTTTAAATTAAATTCAATTAATTAACATATAGTATATTATTAGTTTCAGAGGCAGAGTTTAGTCATCCATCAGTTGCATATAAAACCAAGTCTTCATTATATCATGTGCCCTGCTTGATGCCAACACCCAGTTACCCATCTCCCCAATCCCTTCCCCTCCAGCAACCCTCATTTTGTCTCCTATAGTTAAGAGTCTCTTATGGTTTGTCTCCCTCTCTGATTTCATCTTAACTTTTTTTTCCCTCCCTTCCCCTATGATCCTGTATTTTGTTTCTTAGCTTCCAAAATGAGTGGGATCATATGGTAATTGTCTTTCTCTAATTGACTTATTTTGTTTAGCCTAATACCCTTTACCTCCAACCATGTCATTGCAAATGGTAAGATTTCATTTTTTTGATGGATGAGTAATATTCCATTGTGTGTGTGTATACACACACACACACACACACTCATATATACACACCACATCTTTATCCATTCATCTGTCGATGGACACCTGGGATCTTTGTGTATTTTGGCGATTGTGGATGCTATAAACTTTGGGGTATAGGTACCCCTCCGGATCACTATGTTTATATCCTTTGGGGTAAATACCCAGTAGTACAATTGCTGGGTCATAGGGTAGCTCTATTTTTGACTTTTTGAGGAAACTCCATGCAGTTTTCTGGAGCGTCTGTACGAGCTTGTATTCCCACCAGCAGTGTAGGCGGGTTCCCCCTTCTCCGCATCCTCGCCAACA
The DNA here is from genome assembly GCF_010015895.1 of Lontra canadensis. Lineage (NCBI taxonomy): Eukaryota > Metazoa > Chordata > Mammalia > Carnivora > Mustelidae > Lontra > Lontra canadensis. The sequence goes on from NW_022631477.1 coordinate 35,522, forward strand.
TCTATTATTTCCTGACTTGTTAATTTTAATTATTCTGTGAGCTGTATCTCATTGTGGTTTTGCTTTGTCTTTCCCTGATGCCGAGTGATGTTGAGCATTCTTTCATGTGTCCGTTGGTCATTTTATCACATTTCCTATTTGATTAGTGTATTTTGCATGAACCAGGAAGATCACATGAAGGACATTAGCAGAATAATGGAGGGGCAGGCAGCCCTAAACCTGAGAGTGGGTCTACAGAATGACTGGGCTCCACTGCAAGGGGATGGAGCTTAGGTGGCTCAACCAGGTACCCAAAGACTCAGCATGCTACAAGGCTGCAGAGTCTCCAATCTCAAGGAGCATCTCATGTCACCCTCTGAGCTGGGGCCCAGATCAGCCCAGAGCAAAGGGATGTGCAACTTCTTCAGAGATTCAGGGAGTAGGCATAAAACCCACCAAGTCCCTGTCAGGGGTCAAAAACCATTCAAATAGATACAGAGGAACAAAGAATGGATGTGGTTCAGAGGTGGAAGAGTGCCTGTGTGTTGAAGGTGGGAGGGTATGCGACACATATTCGAAGGCAAGGTTATATCCAGTATTTCCTTTGGAGTCGCTGTTGGGAATCTTAAGACATCAGTTAAGACATAAGACGTAAAGTAGCAATGGCTCCATAGTCTAAGGCTGCTGGTATCTGCCTTAAAGAAAGCCACTTGTCATTGATGAAATGAGCTTGCTGGAGGGGTTTCTACTCAGGAGCAGTGTGGTGGGACACGTGCACATGTCGCCTGGAAGGAAGACCTTGTTGTTTAGAGTCAGACAGAGTTGGATGCAAATCTACGTTCAGACGTGTGCTTTGCGTGATTCCTTGAGTTTCTTGGGTTTTTCTGAGCCTTGTCTTCATTTTCTATAAAAGGTGAAAATGATAGGGGCTCCTGGGTGGCTCAGTGGGTTAAGCCTCTGCCTTCGGCTCAGGTCATGATCTCAGGGTCCTGGGATCGAGCCCCGCGTCAGGCTCTCTGCTCAGCGGGGAGCCTGTTTCCTCTTCTGTTTCTGCCCGCCTCTCTGCCTACTTGTGATCTCTGTCTGTCAAATAAATAAATAAAATCTAAAAAAAAAAAAAAAAGTGAGAATGATAGTTATTGCCAGGTTAAAAATAAATAGTACTTGTACCGTGTTCAACATATATGCTCATTCACCCTCCCCATGAGAAGACCAATCAGGAAAATACAGAATGCTTTCTCTCAAGCACTCTGCAGAATAGTGTGGGGCTGAGCTTAACTTCAAGAGAGGTCACTGTGACCAGTATCTCAGAAAACTGGCTGACGTGCCCTTTTTGCGGAGAAGGCTGCAGAAGTCTGAAATTTATTTAAACCTCACATAAAATATTAATCTCCTGTCTACCCTTGTGTGTGCCTTCCAGAACGCCTTCTCTTTCAAGCTTTTGTATAAAGAGCAGGAAGTTACCATTGATTTAGTTTCTCTCCACCACTGGGTGTTTAATCCATCAGAAGGGAGCCAGTCTTCACATTTCCGTCCTTAGAGGTCTTCCCTAATTTCACACTGGTTCCCTGAGTCATCCGTTAAAAAAAAATTGTTTTTTAATGACTTGCAGTCTTGAGGATTTTCAGTTGAGATTGCCTAGTAATTGTTAAATTATCCTAGATATACATCTGAAGTCTCCACTTGGAATCATGAAGTTCTTTAAACCAAAACTCTTAAATCCCCATTCATTGTTATAAATACAAAGCAAGTTCCTTATTCCCCTTTACCAATATCCACTGAACTCTCTCACTCTATTTTTTGAACTCTCTTACTTTAAGTTGTTGTTATTAGATGACAGTGAACCATTCTTTTCTCCATTTCTTCCTTCCTCTTTCCCTCCCTTCCTCCCTCCCTTCTTTCCTTCCCCCCATCTGTCCTTCCTTCCTTCCTTCCTTCCTTCCTTCCTTCCTTCCTTCCTAGTGAGTATGTGACCCAAGGGGTTGGGGCAGAAGGAGAGGGAGAAAGAATATTTTAAGGAAGCTCCATGCTCATTGTGGATCCTGACATGGAGCTCGACCTCATGACCCTGACATCATGACCTGAGCTGAAATCAAGAGTTGGTTGCTTAACGGACTGAGCTGAAAACAGCAGATCTGTTTTTCCCTAAATGTGTTCGCTGTCACTGGGAGACCCACTAGGACGTCCAGTCATCCTATTAAGCAGGACGTCCCATCTAGGAGCATCAGCTCTGTGTAAGAGAAGACTGTTGGCTTTTAGGCACAGAAACTCCGAGATCACAATCCTGGCCCGATCTCTGGGCTTGGGTCATGCTTAAAGATTCTGGTCAGAGCCAGAATTCCTGCTTGTTAACTGCCAGACATTAATTACCAACTATTTATGTTCTGTTATAGCAACATCTTCATGGAAATTCACATTATCATCATAGGTTTGCCGGATGACTGTGAGATCAGAGCGGAAGGAATCTGTTTGATTGTACTCCTAATGCATGTGCCGTTCATGCAGAGAGGCCTAGATCCCAGTGGGATACAGGTTCGTGGGTGCCCTTGAGAGGCTCTGATCTCTCGGCAGACTCTCAAGGGAGGACTGGTGCGACTGGGTAGATGGATGTGAGTGGGTGGGGCCCAGATCTGCTCTCAGGCAGGGCCCGGTGGACAGGGGAAGCACCTGAAATTTAGTGTGTGTCTTAATGGGAGCTTTTAACCAGTCCCCCAGCTGACTTGGAGAGACAGAACAATGTCATATTTAGTAAGGAATGGTAGATATGGAGACTGGAAGAAATCCCTGTACACCTCTCTTTGGTCAGCATATGAGTCATTTTTCCCCCCCATAAAAAAACATCCACCTAAAACAAATGAGCTCACATTGGTTTTCTTAGTAGCTCGTCATATATTTTCTTCCCCTCTTGCCTACATTCTGAGCAACGACCTTGCAGAATTCCTTACGAAGCTGAGATCACACCAGAGCCAGCCTGACCTGGAAACCTCCTGGGAGCATCTTCTTGAAACATCCCAACCCCACTGTCAGGGTCTCTGTGGTTCATCTTCAGATAACCATCTCCAGCTCCTTACGGCCTGTCCGTCACTTCATCCGTAGTATTTGCCACTCTTCATTTGTGTCAAACTCCAACGAATGGTCGGGGGGGGACATTTTGGGGGCAGGCAGTTCAAGAAGAGTCAAGGTTGATTGGTGACTTGGTGCTCCCTTTCTTTCCCACACTGCACACCAGAGAGCTAAACTCGAAAGAACACGGTGCACAGGCAAGAAAGTAACACCATCCCGATTCCTTGACTGTATCGTCAGAGTAACTGTGAGGAATCGCATAGGATTGTTTATTAATTCACAAGGAAAGGTCCACTCTAGCCTCCCTGAATGAGTTTATCAGCCTGTATTTTTGTTCTAAGATCTGGGATGTGTTTTCCAGTATTCAGAAATGCAGCTGTGTTATTATCACTGTGTATGGAATATAAATGTTTAGTCACCTCTGAGCTATCGACTGGAATATTCCTCAGGGATATCACGCTACTAGGTGAAAGGGGCATCACAGAGCGGAGTGGCAGAGCAGCCATCTGGTTCTGCCAAACCTGCGGGGGGTGGGGAGGAGCAGTCTATGAGGGCGGGGGTGGGGGGGTTGGGGAACGTGCAGTCTGAAAAGGTATATAGAATCCTATAATTTTTTTATTTGTTTTCAACTGTGGTCATGATGTTGAAACCTCCAATAACACTAAAGAAGATCTCAGTGTTTTCTATTTCTGAAGGAAAGCATAGATTTTAAAAGGGTTGGGGGAATAACCAGCCTGTAAATGGGTCTCCCAGCAAATACAGAGACAGTTCTTAAATAAGTGCTTTTACCAATAAGCATCCCTATAACGGAGAGTATAAAGGTAGTAAAATAGAGAACGTGGAGCTTTACCCAGGCAAAGTTCACTGTCCCGTTCAAGGTCTTTTGCAGTTTTTTAACTTTAACAGGGAATAATTGACAAGTGCTAGTATGTGTATGTAACATGTCCAAGGTGATGATTTGAGGGACACCCACGTTGTGGAACAATTACCAAAATCAGGATAATTCAGGTCCTTTCTCCTGTGACCATCTTTGCATTCACGCCCCATGAAGTAATGCTCTATTTCTGCAGATTTGTGTATGAAAGACCCTGAGAGTGAATCTTCCACACTTCTTATAGTATTTCCCTCTGTGAAAGCAGGAGACTCATGAAGAACTTCATTTTTAGATAAATGGACAGATTATTAAGTAGTATACTGTTAGAAATGTGCTCATTCTGGAAAGGAGGAAGTTGAGGAGGAGTACAAATTTTTTAAAGGTACATAGTAGTAAAAATCGGATAACCTCACGGCAGTGCTAAGCCCGCCCAGGGATTTCTTCAAGGTCTCTGGAGCTCGATATCTTCATCTGAAGATGTTTCTTGGTTGCGATTAGAGAATTTCTTGGGGGGCTCTGTGGTTCCCCCCAGCTCCTGACAATGCCTCAGCCTCTGGGATTGGAGGGGCCAAGAGATCCGGGAAGGCTGGGGAGAACGCTGAGTGGGTGTGTCATGTGGGGGAGGTTGCTAGTGCTCTAAGACCCCACCCCAGTTCAGATCCCACCAGCTGTGCTGTTGCTTTACTTTTCCAAAGTGTCCTTCTGCATACAACCAAGTCCCCAAAACTCTGGACTTGTCTTCTGCTGGAAATTCTAGTTCTACAAAATACTGAAACTAAACCCAAACAACCTGTATGAGGAGATCCTGTGCTACAAGTAGTGTGCTCTGGACGGAAAAGTACAACCTACATAGAAGTCATATTGAGGGATGCCTCGATGGCTCAGGTGGTTAAGGGTCTGCCTTCACCCAGGTCATGATCCTGGGGTCCTGGGATCGAGCCCTGTGTCTACTTCTCCCTCTGCCCCTCCCCTTACTCATGCTTCCTCTCTCAAATAAAGAAATTTTTAAAAATCTAAAAAAAAAAAAAAAAAGAAGAAGAAGAAGAAGAAGTCACATTGAGGCACTCAGCCCTTGTCTCAGCCAAATCTCTGTGCCTGTTGAGAGGGACAGCAAGCAAGCAAAGGTATAGTTCACTGTTCAGCTCTCCCTCATTCCTTCACTCTGCTTACTCTCACCACAGCACTGCTGTTGTCTGTCCAAGCCTCATCCCGGCCGATGGTGATTCTTTTGCTTTAAGATTCAACCAAAGCAATTTTAAAAATCAGTTGGAATGTCTTCCATGGCAAATGAGAAAAAACACAATAAAATTTATTTTTTTTTTTAAAAACAAGGATTTATTATTTTTTTTCCATGTAACTGAGGAGCTCAAGGCTTTAAGTTTAGATGGATCCAGTGGCTCAAGGGATACAATGGTCCTCTCCTCTTCTCGGTGCTCCATGTTGTCTTGTTCTCAGGTTCTGGGTGGTGACAAGATGGCTGCCTTCCAGGTTCAATCCAGTATAGGGGAATAGCTCTCTCTGGTCATGTCTCTCTGGTCACTTTTCATGAAAGTCTGGAGATTTACTGATTGGGCCAACTTCAGACATTGGAAATCCAGATCCCTGTCAGTAGGGAGGGGAGATTGATTGCTTCAACTGACCTGAGTAGAGTCTTAACCTTAGCTAAATGAGGCACTGGATTGGAGATAGAGGATCCTCAAAAAAAATGAGTATTTCCTGAAATGTAGAATAAATACCCAAAAAAGTCCACTAGTAACGTCCCTGCTGACTCTTCTGATGTTTACAAAAAGTTCTGAAAACAGTAGAAAGTAGGATTCTTTGGGTGACCATGTCTGCTCCCTCCTCTGTCACCTGTTAGTCTAAGGCAGGAACCAAAGACAAATGCCATCTCTCTGCAGCTTAAGTTTCTTAAGATGACTTGCTTTTAACAAGTTTTTGAAGCGATACACCTTTTTCTTTAAATGTCGAGCATTTTCATGTCATGTAAAAATGTATCAGGACTCTCTCTCTCTTTTAAGCAGACCCATGTTAGCCAGCCCTGAAGGGGACAGAAGCTGCAGAGTGTGTCTCGAGTAGAATAAAAGAGTCGGAGAGAATGGGAGACATAGCGCATGAAAAATAGCACTTGTGCTCATAATGGGAACCTCTAGGTGTGTTATCCTTAACAAAGTGATTTTATTAAGCAACGTCTCTATTTAAGCACAAGGAAGACATTATTTTAGATCATTAAGTATTCCAAAAGTGTTTTTTAATGACATCTTGACAGTAATTTCAAATGGAAACTCATTCATATGCATATGTAGAAATGACTATTTTAAAAGGTATATATATTCCCATACACACACACACATGCAGGTACACACACATAATTATTATTTGACTTACATCTGTAGCCTGAGGGGATGAGGAAAGCAAAGGTCAGACTTCCAAATACAAAACACATGTATACTGAGAGCACCGTAACCTGGAAGGAAAAAAACAAATTTCTTCTCAAATTTTCATCGGTTTTTTAGAGGCAGGAGACGTTTCTTATTGATGAAAAAATGTCATAATTCTGAATTTGATCAAATCATAAAACAGCAATCAGACTGTAGTTTTTAAACCATATGGGTAATTAAGGAAAGATGGAAGTAGTAAGAATTCACTAAGAGTATTAAATTATCCCGTCTCTATTTTGTTAAGAAGATAAAGCTCCCCGAGTCTCTGAGGACAGCATAGTTACAGGTGGACAACAGCAAATATTCTTTTTTCCACATGCCCTCCTGGTGCATAGGGTTTGTGTTTCCCCGTTGACTGAAGAGTCCAGATGAAGCCAGAACCTTCACATCCATGGGCTCCAATCTGAAGGGTGTCCTTGATGTGCAGATTGCTCTCAGATTCCCTGCTGGCAGTCTCCTAAGAAACGTGGAAAGCTTCTCAGGAATTTGAATTACCCAGTTAATAGAGAGGTGTCCGCTCGGCTGAGAACTCAGCTTTACTCAAGCCTGATCAGTATTCCAGGGGACAGTCAGTTCCCAAGCACAAAATGGACTTGTTGCTCATTGCAGGACCAGAAGGGGGAGCCATAGGGTAAAGGTATCCGAGGCCATTCAGATTTTCACTGTGGATGAGGCATGGTCACAGCATAGATTACATAACTTGTGGCACGCCACAAACGAAATCAGTGCTATCATAGTGAACTTCTGTAAAGAACATCTGGGTAACGATGACTGTCTTCATATTCCTGTCTATGTGATCAAGATTGAATAGCGAAAAATCTTTCCAATCTTAGAAGTTACCGATGGTTGCTATCAATATGTTGGAAATCTTAAGGTTCTTCTATAGCACAGAGGGAAGAAGAGATTTTGTTGGACAATGGGCTTCAGTGCTTGAAGCCTGATTGAGGAATATGTTGAGGGACTCCCCCGAAAGGAACCCAAGTATCTAGAAGTAGCAGGTGCTCCTCAATTCAGACAGGTTGATGTGGGGGAAAGATGAGCATCATTCCTACTTTTGAGGTGAACTCAAAGCACCAGAAATCATGTGGGGACAGCGAAAGCAGCTGTGGCATTTGTCCTTGACCTACACTAGCAGGGGAAGTACCGGTGATGAAGGCAGGCACTGATCCAGACTTCTTCTAGCTCAACAGCTAACCTGAGGAAGTGCAGCCTGAGGTACAGAGGCTTCATTTCCTCTTATTTTCGACGCCTTACAGAGAAGTGGACCTCAGTTTTGGCAAAGTAAAACTAGACTTCATTCTTTCTTTTCCTGAGTCTGAAAGATCTAGAAGAATTATCGTTAAAGCAGATCAAGTGTACCATCTGAGGTACACTCACCTCTATAAGGGTAAGCAGACAGAGAGAAAAAGACGACACACAGAGGAGGATGGGGGAAATAGTTGATGGGGATTAAGGAGGCACTTGTGACGCATACTGGGTGTTGTATGGAAGTGTGGAATCACTATACTGTACACCAGAAACTAATATAATGCTGTATGTTAACTAACTGGAATTAAAATAGAAACTTTAAAAAAAATAGAAAACACAAAGAAGAGATTCTGCCAAAGCAAAAACACAGTCTGAAAGATCCAACCAACAGAGCCCGTGAAATGAAATTCCTACATGAGATAGAATATAGCGTTAGGAAACTCTCATTGGTATTCTGACCAAGTTTGAGAGGACGTGGCATCTTTGCAGCTAGAGTAGGCAGTCATAAAAAGGTACAGATCTGAAGTCAGGCAGATTGTTTACAGACAAAAAGCAAGCTGGTTAAATTTTAAAATGCCATGAAAGAAGTGAACTGAAGAGAGTCTGCCACAGAACACTGAGTCACTCAAGTAGAAGGAAGTTGAAGAAAGTCTCTCAGAACTCAGAGGAAAAGCATCCTGACCCTTAATGGATGAGAAAAAGAAGGGAGACATGTTTTGTGTATTAAGAATAACAAAAGTTTTTTTAAAAAAAAGGCAGATCAGGGAAAAGGAATCACTAAAACAAAAGAAAGTCATTAAAATGAGTAAAGGTTATATTTTATGTAAAAGGTTTAGCGTATCTCAGGAAAAATTTATTTAATAAAATCACTTATTGGATGAAAATTATCAAGCACCTTTATATCATGGCCCTGAGCAAGGGCAGTCCCTGTTCCAACAGAGTTGAGTCCACCTCATAAGAAAGACAAATCACAATCAGCAGCATAAAGCATGGAAAGTTCCGGAAGAGAAGTAACAAGCTTATAAGAGGGGCACTTTAACTGGCTTAGGGGATCAGGAGTGATTTTTCCAGGAAAAGTGATATTTTAGCAGACTTGAAGAATATACAGGTATTATCTAAATGAATAAAATAATCTTAATGGGCAAATGGGATGTAGTCCAGGCAGAAGGAACAGCCTAGGGCAAGTCTCAAAACTGAAAGAGAGTGGCATAAACAACCAAAAAAAAAAAAAAAACAAAAAAACAAAAACCTGTAAGACTGGATAATCAAACAAAAGATGAGTTGAAAAGCTGAAGGGAAACCAGAGGCTATGTTACAAATGATCTTGATCTTCTTGTCTCTAGGACTCACTATAACCATTATGCAAGCATTGAGGATGTAACATAGAGATAAGAACTTCTAGTAATGATTACATGTGTATTTTCAAAGGGGCTCTCCTGTGATAACGTGAAGAATGAGCAGTGGAAGAGCAAGACTAATTGTGGGAGACCAATTAGGAGGCCATCATGGGAATTTAGGGAGTGAAAGGTAATCTTTAGTGGCCCCAGGAATGGAGAGAAATAGGTAGATGTGAGACATTTTTAGAGGTAGAAGGGACTTTCAGTTAATCAGATGTCAGTATCAGGAAGGAGGGGGAGTCAAGGATGACAGCCATGTGGAAATGCCATGTGGAAAACCTTGTCCCCGCACCCCCAGGTATTTGGAAGGGTATTTGGAAGGGAGGACTAGTTTTCAAACATGGCAGGACAGTGAAACGATAAAGGATTTACAGAATTTATTTCTCATTGAAGAGGGACTTTGACTGCAGAATAGAGCTTTCCTGGAAGAAAGGAGGAGATATTTAAGAGAAAGTATAAAGACATATGTGGAAAAGGGATAAATGAATGACAAATGGTTGCATCTTATGCTTTGGGAAAGGACAAGAGTTGTGATATGAGGTATGAGACATGAAGGAAAATGAGAACCAACATCGAGGTGTATTCTAGACATTTTTTAAAATGTCATGTTTAGTGGAAAAATGCATCAAGTATCTAAGCAGAAAGAAATCAACACCAAAGTGGGAGCTAAAAGCAGTGTGTCACCAGATGGTGACTGCAAATATCAGACAACTGTGGGACAACACTTACAGATTTTGAAGTGGAAAGATTGTGATACCAGAATTTTATACCCAGCTGTTGTTTATATCAGAGGGTGCTAAAAATTCTTGGAAACGCAAGGATGCAGAAAATACAGCAACCAACATATGCTTCTTGTAAATGTACTCAGAGAACTCTAGCAAATTAAGAAATGAATCAAAGTTAGGGACATGCCTTCTGTACCAAGATGGAAGACTAAGCAAATATACATCCCACCAGTTCTTGTTCAAATCCCAGGAAAATGACTAAAGGAGTAAAAGGATGAAATTGAATCCTTAGCAGTCCCAGAAAACAGAGAAGTTTCTATCAGTAGAAATTTTAAGGAATTTTAGAAAATTGTAAAGTAGACTGGTTTGATGGAGAATAGAGCCAAGAAAATCACAAACAAATAGAGACATCTGGAATGGGTCACTGAAGAAGGGAGTACCAGTCTTCCCCACAGAGCCCTGGAAAAATGCCAAGATCATCATCAACAAGAGCTGGAAATATTTGTTGAATGATGTTAAATGAATGAGCAGCCTGTGTGGCAATTAGCAGCATAATTAATTGAAGGGTTGCCAGCCCAGCTGGACTGGTCCTCAGCTCTGGTACACGGAGGGCTGACTGCGGGATTTTCTCCTAGGATGTAACAGATGAGATGAACTCTATAAATAAAGTAGAGGCTCTGTCTCCCAGAAACGGAAAAAATAATTCCTATTATTATTCCTTTCCTAAGCTGTTGTGCAGACCAATGAAATGCCTTAAAACTCCCTACTTTCAGAGAAATATCTTGCTTGGCTTACTCTCATCTTTTTTTGAGATAAGACTTTCCCCTGCTTATAAAGGAGTCCATTGGCAGAACAACCCCATCCATCCACCCAAACTGGACTGGAATATGGTCCCAGTCAGGGCAGAGTCCTAAGCTAGGAATGGGACCCTCCACAGTTGCTGAGGAAGGCAATTGCTGAGTGACCAACGCTGATCTTCTCTTGTCCTTCATTCATAATTATAAATGGAGAAGTAGCCACTGAGGGAAAGCAAACCATTAAAGAGAAGGATCTGTAGGCACACATGCAACCAGCAACAGCTGGTCCCTGAGGGACTAACAAAGGCAGCAGAGGGTAACTGAACATTTCAGCTGGGAGCATCAAAAATATTTGAAGGAAATTCAAATAGATAGAGATAGACAGATTTCTTTGAAAATGAGTCGACTGATGAATAAGAGTTTGACTGTTTTTTAAAGTTAATTAAAAATTAATGGAAAGTTTTGTGAAGAAAAAAATACAAGGGAATCACGAAGGCATCTCCTGGAACGTAGTAAAAGCAAAGATTTAAAAAAAAAAAAAACCTATTGCTCTTGCTCTGTAATTAACCTTCTCCCACCTCTGAAAACATGTAAGAGTGTCTGTTTTTGGAATTCAGCCATTTCACTGTTGGTATCAAGTACATCATGGTTTATTACATGGTTTGTCTTTTTTTTTTTGAACAGATAGATTTTCATTTGTAATATTGTGTGATTTTTTTTAATAAAGATTTTTTTTTTTTAAGATTTTATTATTTGAGCTAGAGAGCAAGGGAGTGAGTGAGAGAAAGAGAGACCATGAGTGAGAAGGAGAGGGAGAAACAGGCTCCCCTCTGGGCAGGGAGCCCGAGGTGGGACTCGATCCCCAGACTCCGGGATCACGACCTGAGCTGAAGGCAGACACTTAACCAACTGAGCCACCCAGGGATCCCTGTAATATGGTGATTTTTATACTTCTCCAGCACCTGCCTTTTATTTTTGCCAAACTGCTGCTTCATGCTTTTTGAATTACTCAGTATATTTGCCATGTCTCTTAACTTTTCCAGGGATGAGACACCATTTCATTGTGTTTTAAAACATTTAAACATCTTCATGGGGCTTAGAAAACACAATTAAAAGTCTTCCTTCATGCCATTTCCTTCTTTTTGTTCATCTGAACTTCTGACAATAATGACAAAGTTTTAAATAGGAAAAAAATATATTTTTTAAAATATACATTCAGCCGAGTTTCACTCTTTGAAGTTTTTATGGTTGTCCTTTACTCTTCTTTTTTTTAAAGAGAGTTTTGGGTATTTTATTATAGAGACTCAAATACAACATGTGAAAAGTCAAATAGCTCCACGGGAGTTGATACACAAATTGTCGATTCTCTTTTTAGTCTATTCGCTTCTCCTCCCCGCAAAAATCACTATCTCCTCTTCCAGCTGATTCCTATGGTGTTTTCCTGCATATCTCTAAATAATGTGTTGGTCTTGCTGCTTCTTGATTTTTCAGCTTTATGCATTATCTTTTGACTTCCTGCTGGATAAGATGAGGCTGTAACTGTTTTCTCCCCTTGAGCACCCTCCACAGAAACCCAACCTTCTCTTCCCCGTCAATCTTTCCATATCATATTTCCATTTTAGCTCCATTGCTTACATTGTTAGGATCATGTGAACGCTACCGAGAGCTGAACTCTGGTGACTCTTCCATTCCTGTGCAGCTTTTTACATTTCCTGGAATGAGTCGTTATATTTTCATTCGTTTGTGGGCTCAGTTTTCTACATATTTATCCCTAGTGTTTACCCAAAACTCTCCAGCAGTCATCTGAATCTCTTCTCAATATATTCATTCACATTAGTCATTTAAATTTTTAAAGATTTCTTTATTTGAGAGAGAGAGAGAGAAAGAGAGCATGAGCAGAGTGAGGGAGAAAAAGAATCTCAAGCAGACTCCCTGCTGAGTATGAAGCTTGACTCAGGGCTCAATCCCATGACCTTGAGATCATGACCTGAGCCAAAACCAAGAGGCAGATGCTTAACTGACTGAGCCACATAGGTGCCTCATAACATTTCAATTTTTTTGAAGAAATTTCTCCATGACTTGTTGCAGTGTGGAATGCAAGGGTAATCCTAGGTTCTCCAATCTTTCCACCATCCTGGGGATTTGTCCTTCTTTCTCTCTTGAGTTGGATACCCTGTTTCTTTGATCTCATGACTTCTTTTTGGGTTAGTCCCTTGTTTTTGTGGAGCATGTCAACCAGTGACTTTCCTTGGAGGAATGAAAAAGAGGTAAATTTTTTTTAGACCTTCAATTGCTGAAACTGTTTATATTTTTGCCTGACACTTGACTGATAGTTTAGTTGGGTATATACTTTTAAGAATAGGAATAGGAAAATACTGCATGCTTTTCTTTTAGTTTTCAATATTTGCTACCAAGAAATCTGAGACCCCTGGAATTCCTGATCTTTTGTGTGGAATTTTTCATTTAGTTTTCCTTTCTGGGACACTACAGGGTTTCCTCTTTGTACCCATTCTTTGCTTGCCCAGGCACATTGAATAGAAACTAATTTCTAAAGTGCTTTCAACCAAGCCTTCTTATTCTAGACCCTTCTGTCCCTTTACCTCCACTTTGGAAAGTAGCTGGTCTGCATGCTCACTGAGGCTTTTAAGGGTTCTAGGTTTAATCTACCTGCTGGCTTAGATTCAACCTTCTTAAATATGTCCCTTATTATTTATCCATCTGCTTTTAGATTTTAAAATTGTGTATTCTTTTCCTCTCTGCTCTTGGTGTTCATTGTATGAAATCTCCCTATATTTGCCTTTTAACAGGGTTTTAGGAAGGAAGGAATGTACATGCATGGTTTAATCTGCCATGTGTATCTGGAAGCCGATATTTTAGTGTATTTGCTAATGGAAATAACTGTGCAGTATTGTCCTGATTATATCCAAGTCTCTAAATAAGTGAAGTCTTGGGCATCCGTGTTAATCAATACAGGCTGGTAATGTGCTACAGCAACAGTAAACCCAAGACTTGAGGGGCTTCATGGGACAAAAGTTTACTTTTTTGTTTTTTGTTGTTTTGTTGTTTTTTGTTGAATGTCCATTATAGGTGGAAGGGGCTCTGCCCCTTGGCCCCTGGGGTTTGACAGAGGCTCAACCATCTTGCAGCTGGACAGTCTGAAACATACAACCTTCTTGGTTTCCATAGTCGGGACAGAGAGAGCCGGGGAATCGCACACTGGCAAATGAATATTGTAACCTGAAAGTGATAACGGTCACGTTACGTTGGCCAGAATGTTTCAAGATCATGATTTCCTGGAAGAAACAGGAAAGTATAATCCATTCAGGTATTTGAAAGGAAGAGATATGAAGGGAGCACAAGAAGTTTCCAGCCTGGCATCAACCATTCACCTTCAGATAAACATTGACCTGAGAAGGTGTAGATCCAACTCCATTCAGTGGCTTAAAAGGACATGTAACTTATTTATCTGTACTGTAACACTTCGAGATGAGCATTCAAAATTCGTGGGTAGCTATGCCCTATCCAGATGTATTTCATCCTCACAACACTGCTCCTGAGACACAGAGAAGTTAGGTAACATGCCAAGAGTCCCCTTCTTGGTGGATAGGAAGTATAGAGACCGAACACTAAGGGCTAAGTGTGGAAGATCCTAACACTAGGTCCCCAGACTTTTCCTTCTACATCTTCCCACACCCTTCTTCCACTGGAGATGTGCCATTATGTTTGAAAACACAAGAAAAGGTGTTTATAGAAAAAGATGAAAGCTGCCAACGAGGGAAAAGACAGAACATTGTTGAAGCCTCGCTGGAGAGAAGGTGAAGATCTCATGCTAGGATTCTCTGAAAAAAGAAAAAGAAGAAAAAAAGACCAAAAAACCCAAACTACTAACCATGGTGCTTCTATGGTTACTTTGGTGGGAACTTTGACTCTATGTAGCAAAAGCTGGAAGGCTTTGTGCAAATTGCTTTCAAAGCATGTGATCAAAGTTTCCATTTTTATAAGCAGGAATTGGTTAACCATGGAATAGACATCATGTGATTTCAAATACACAATAAGTGGAAAGTTTTCTTCCTGGTATTCCTAAATTTGTTTTCTTTCAACATGTCTCACCTTAGAGATGATAAAGCCAGCTTCCAAATGTATGGAGCTAAAAGATGAAATCTTAAAATCCTGAAATACAGAAATGTCAAGGGAAGTAACAGAGAGTTAAGTAAGGTATTTCTACCCTGCCTGCCCGCTTCCCCTGATCCCACAGAGCTCCTAAGGATCTCCTGATAATCTGTAATATTAACTCCATTCTAATTCCATGTCAATCATAAGAAGCATCATAGGAGGGAGAGACAAACCCTTTTAGATATAACTTTGGATCACGATGTTCTAACTGAAAGTTCAAAAATCTCCTAAGAAAATTAATTTTACAACAGACGGAAGCATATTAAGTGGATGGTTGTGACCAGTATTCAGAGGTAATTTTCAGCTGACTAATGGCAGGCCAAGTAATGATATTTTGGCACAATGTGGAATGGAAAATGCTTCTGGGTCAGCCAGGGCTGTAGATCAAAAAGGGCTTCATTCCCCTGGGAAGGCACAGGATCCTGTGGGAGAAGGGAGAATCGTTTCTGCAGAAGCTGTGGGTGAGCTTGATGGGTGAAGGAAACGGGTTCTCAAGTGTGGCCCAGACAGAGAGGGAAGGAGCAGCTGGATGAGATTGTCCCTGCTGTCAGGGAACTTGATTTTGATTAGATTTTTAAACATCATGATATGAAAAAGAAATCTTAGATTTCTCTGGGAGCTAAAACCTGGGCCCTTTGGAAGAGTTACACTGCGTTCCTAACTCCCATTTTTTTTTAAGCTTTATAAACTGACTGTAAGGTAAACACAGTTGCTCTCACTTTTGAAAGCAAACAGAGCTTCCAAAATAAATTCAGGAAGCCAATCGCCTGTCCTGAATAATTATTGGGTTTCTGCTGATCAGAATTGAAAAGTTGGCAAAAGTGGCAAGTGACTTACTCTACCATGGTGTCTTTCCTCTCTTCCTCATCCTACTCAAGGGTTATCATGCCTCCCAAGCTAGTCCTAGGCAAGGAGTGAGTTGATGTATTTAATGATGGGAATGCCTTCTAGAGTATGAGTAAGTTTCAAAACAAAACAGGCTTCAGAAGAAGAAATGGCAAGACAGGATTTTGGTCTAATGCTGAATGGTGGGTTCACCCCATTCATTCATGCATTCATTCATTTGACGAGGGACTCACGGGTGAACCCTGAGAGTGTCTGCACCAAGCATTTGAAGGGCAACCCTGAACCAGGCATCATTTCATCTAGCACTTGACAATGAAAACCTGCTGAAGGAGGTGTATTGCATCCTCTATGTGACAGATGAGGGGAAATCTGTGGTGTGGGGCGTTGATGGCACATCTCAGGCCAAGCAGATTTGAACTGAGAGAGAGTTGCCTGACAGCAGAGCCTGTGTTCTTCCTTCTCCACCATAGACCTGGGATTAGAACACATGGTAGAGGCCATCAAGAGGCACCTTGTGACAGCCAGCATCCCCCAGTGTCCCAAGGGTGGCCTGGAGCGAGCCTTGTTAGGCTGAGGGATTCTGTAATATTCTGAAGTTTCCTATGCCAACTGGAATCCAATGATTATGAGTAATTTCTACTCATTAAACTTTAAAAAATTTAATTATGAAGAATTGGAAGTTCCTCCTGACTAGGGTTGATATTTTGTAGGCAAGAGGGTGTTCTCCTACTACACATCCTCCTCACCCCACTTCCTGTCTCCACAGACACCCCCCACTTCATTGGACACACTTGGACAGAGGGCTCAGAGCTGAGCGCGGTCTGAGTCAGCGGCTCAGTGAAGCCAAACGCTGCAACCGTTCTCTGTGTCTGCATTTGTCTGTGTGACAGAGGATTTTCCTCAAGATGTCCCCTCTTTGGAAAACAGTTTCTGTTTCTTTTTAAAAAAAATTTTTTTAAAAGATTTTATTTTGTATTTATTTGACAGACAGAGATCACAAGTAGGCAGAGAGGCAGGCAGAGAGAGAGAGAGGAGAAAGCAGGCTCCCTGCTGAGCAGAGAGCCCGATGTGGGGCTCGATCCCAGGACCCTGGGATCATGACCTGAGCTGAAGGCAGAGGCTTTAATTGGCTGAGCCACCCAGGTGCCCGCAGTTTCTGTTTCTTCACAATAATACTGATACCAGAGTAGATTACTTATTGGCCAATTGCTATGGAAGGTAGCAAGGTAAAGGACACGTTTCGAGAAGATGTAATCCCATGGAGATGCACACTCTTTTTGAGGATGGTTCCAGCAGTGTCTTAGAAGAACCCCCCTATCCTGCTCATTCCTTCCCTGCAGCTGAAGTGTAAAGGCACAGAGGTCAGCTGTGGACCCTCCAACCCATTACTGAGTACCGTATGAGAGGCATCCACGTGAAAACATCTTTTGTTTGTTTTACCACAAAGCCGATTAATATCTACGACCACGTTTTGGATACTCCAAAGCACTGTTAAGACTGACCTAATGTTTGCAGCTAGACCTTAATATTATTCCAAGGCTGTCTGAAGCCCACGTCCAGACCACTTTGTTTCCCTGGAGCACATAATTCCACAAGACACCAACCGCAGACGAGATTACGCTGAGACAATAATAAAATGAAACAAAACAGGTCACTTCCTAATTTTGCCATAGGTATAAACAAGGTCATGGTGACATCCACAAAATACCAAGTCCTAAAATCACCCCCTACTCTCTGACAGCATCCAAGCTAGAGGGGAGCCTTGTTTCTTTAGACCGTCCCCCAAATAACCCCAACCAAAGCTCTTCCTATAATGAGTTCTTTCTAATATTCTCTTACTGAGATACACACACGCACATACAGTTTTCTGTGGTATATGTTCCTTCTTGTAAAAGGAGTAATAAACCCTGTTCTTTTCTTTTTTTTTTCTTTTAAAGATTTTATTTATATATTTGAGAGAGAGAGAGAGAGGGAATGACAGGGGAAGGGTCAGAGGGAGAACCAGACTCCCTGCCGAGCAGGGAGCCCGATGTGGGACTCGATCCAGGGACTCCAGGATCATGACCTGAGCTGAAGGTAGTTGCTTAACCAACTGAGCCACCCAGGTGCCCCAAACCCTGTTCTTTTAACTTCAGGTATATTCTTGTTGGACTTGGCTGCAGGTCATTGGCAGACCTCATGGTTAACCCATACTTTGCCACTGCAAAACCAAAGTAATTAATGCTCTCCCTCTTAGCTAACCCTAACCCTCTTTACCTCATCCAATGCTGGCGATTGTCACATAGATAAAGACTGTAAGGTGGGACAATTTCCCCTGCACCCCTATGGACCCTAAGGATCAATTTAAAGTCTTCTCACTTAGGAAAGTGGTTGTGCCTTGCTTGCCAATATGGAGTACAGGTCTCTTCCATTCTTGTGGTGGGCTCTTGTGGTGGGTCTTGAGAATCACCTTCATTCTAGAAGGCATCTATACCCTCTAGACTCCACAGGGAACGTTGTGTATGGAATTGGCTGGTGGAATCATGAGAGGTACAGGTTACCCAGATGCTTCCTACATGGATAAAAGTGTGTAGTGGGGCTCATGGGCAGACGTCCAAGGACAGCAGTGCCAAGTCAGCAAGAATGCGCATGCGTGAGACAGGACAGGTGTAATGCTGCACAGGGTCACGGAGTGCTTGGCATACTGGCAAGAGCATGTTCTTTCAGAAGAGGGGACAACTTAATTGGTGCTTGTTGCTGCTGTAAGGCAGTGGGATCCCTGTGCAGCCAGACGTTTGGATTTTTCAAGTGAGGCAGAAATGCAGAGTTTAAAATGTGAACTCTCCTGATTTTTCTGATGCTGGTATTCAATTCAAAGGTGTAATAGTACCATAGATATTTTGAAAGCCACGTAACAAAGCGAATTTAGGCTGTTTGTTTCTGGTTTGTGACTTTGCCGTATCACTTTCTTCTCTTTTACAGAAGGAAATCAAAGAAAGCATAATAAGAACATTTGAATCGTTATTCCTAAGTCTACTTAAAATTTTTTTCCTGTTGTAGAGGTTATTCTTTGCACGTTTTCCTAGAAAAATAAAATTTTAAATATTTGGTTTTCCTTATAAATATACACAATTCTTAATGATAATTATTTCCATCAGGCTAATCTCTGTGACCAATTCTACAATAACAAACAGGAGCTCAGGGAAATGAGCAAAGTCACTACTTCTTAGATTGGAGACTACAGGTTGAGCTTATGGTGAATTATTATAAACAAAGGACTATCCTTTGTTTTGAAAATACTAAAAATATCAAAATTATATTCTTGGTTCTGTCAGGCCCTTTAATAAATGTATTTGTTTCCCAAGAATAAATCCTACAAATTTATTTAAAAGTTAAATAAAAGGAAACTATAAAGCTATAAAATAATGATTTATGAGCTTCTCTTCAATAGCAAAATGCAACAAAAAGAGGTATTCCCCCCCACCCAGTCCCATCACGATGTTTTTATTTTAAGGTTATGATGTTGTCTGACAATTAGTTGAAGTTTTGCTGACTGGATTGACAAATGGTGTAATTCTCTTTTCATATTTCTTTTAAGAATTTCTCTGTGTGTGTTTCATGTGTGTGTGTGTGTGTGTGTGTTTTGTTTTTTCTTGGAAATGATTATTTAGAACTTGGCAAAACTTTAGTACCCACTGATGATTCAAAAAAAGAAAAATCTAGTCCCGTCTATGGACCAACTGTGTTATATGCTTGATCTGGGAAAGGCTCTTTAGAATACAATGACACATAATACAGTACTTGCCCTACAAGGCCTTATAATCAAGATTCATACAATCATTGACACAGAACAGCCTGGATGACCGTTGAGTTCACTACAATGTTTGAGCAAATACTCATCCAACCTACTTTCAAGTTCTTCCAGTAATAGAGAACATACAAATCCCAGCCTTTACTTTATCTTGAATAGCTACAATAGAAAGTTCTTTTTTGACAAGACTGATACATCTTATTTTTTTAGTCTTGTTTTTCACATCAAGCCATACAAAATAAGTACAATCCTCCTTCCACATGGAAACCCTTTAGACTGTATTTTTAAAAATTATTTTATTTTATTTTAAGATTTTATTTATTTATTTGACACACACACACACAGAGAGAGAGAGAGAGAGAAAGAGAGAGGACAAGCAGGTGGAGGGCAGGCAGAGGGAGGGAAAAGGAGACGCAGGCTCCCACTGAGCAGGGAGCCTGATGGGGTGCTTGATCCCTTGGTCCTGGGATCATGACCTGAGCCAAAGACAGATGCTTAACCAACTGAGCCACCCAGGCACCCCAGAACCCTTTAGATGGTTGAAGATAGGTTTCATGTTCTCTCCAGTCTAAACTGAAAACACTGAGTTCCACAGTGTCTTGACATCACGCCTCCTTCAAACATGTTTCACACCATCCTGTTTCTCACCATCCTGGCTGCCTTCCTTCCGTGTGCTCCCATTTGTCCAAATCTGCTCTGAGGGATGGGTCCCAGCAATGAGGAGGCCAGTAAAGAGTGACACTGTGGCCTCTATTCTCCTTCTCTCTATCCAGCATAAGCTTGTACTAAATGTTTAAAACCTATCTCATCAGGTATTTGAAACATTTTGAGCTGACGTCAGGGAAAACTCAAAAGACTTTCCACTTCTGTTCTGCTTCCCAGTCATACCGGAACATTTCCTGCATTTCTGAAATCAGTCCCTTTAATGCAAAGGTAGGATCTTAGATCTACCCTGGTGAGTTTCATCTGGTTAGATTTGTGCTTTAGTTTTGAAATGGCCCAATGTCTTGCTTGAAAGTGGCTGCTTGGAGCTTTGTGGTCAGATAGAACATGACGTCACACTAGGAATGAGCTCCTTTACAGAACCTTCTCTTTTGAACTACATAATTTTTTCATGCTCTTGATATACATTTTTTTTTTCTTTTTACTCATCCTCCCAGGACGAGGCTTACATTTATCTGGCATTCGGAATCCGGAGGGATGTGTTCAAAAACGTGCCTGAGTTTATCTTCAAATATTGAGGGTCCGGATAGAGACACTAAGGAAGTTCCAATTCATGCTGGCTTTACTGTGCCAGATTAGAGTTTCATCTCTGTATGTAGTGGGGGAGATGAGATAGAGCTACAGCTGGACCCGGCTGTGGGATATCACCTCTATGACAAATCATTTCCTTCCTTTGTTTGTTGTGGCAACGTGGAATGAGCTGGGACAGTGCCTCTGGTTGCTAACTGGTAGGACTTTCGGGAATTCTGAAACATCCCTTGGCCTTCACGAATCCCCAGGGCTATGAAGTGCTCTCAGCCTCCGTGGGTACCTTCCCTCCTTTTTAGAAAACTCCCCTTCTGATGTTACCCTTGGTCCCGGTGGGTACCCCATACCTCCACTGTGGTCTGGAGGAACTTTTGCTTGAGCCTCTAGAGGGTTTATATTCCTTGAGTTCTGAGGATCAGGTTCTACTGGCATATAAAACTCTTACTAGAGAGCTTTGTTAATGATTATTGCCCTCGTTTATGACTGAGTACCAAATGTGCTCTTGGAAAAGAGGGTAGGAGGAAGTAACAGTATCAAATCTACAGAGACAACTGAGTAGAGAGAATGTAACAGTGAAGAACTGTTAAAATAATATTATATTGGGGCACCTGGGTGGCTCAGTTGGTTGAGCATCCAATTGTTGATTTTGGCTCAGGTTGTGATCTCAGGGTCGTGGAATCGAGCCCTACATCGGGCTCTGTGTTCAGTGCAGAGTCTGCTTGAAATGTTCTGTCTCCCTCTGCCCCTCTCCCCATGCGCTCTCTCTCTCCAATAAATAAACACAATCTTTAAAAAAATAAAATAACACCGTATTGCTAAGAGAGCTACTTGCTAAGTATTCCGGGAAACAAACATGTAATGAACGGCGCTGTCCAAGAGCAGATTCTGTTCACAGATCAGGGTTGTAATGGAAATACATCTTGTCATTTGGAGCTCATCTGAGATCTGGTTCGACTCCTGGTTCCTTGAGGAGGACAACCATCTTGGCAAGCCAGCTCAGCAAGGCATGATCCATGGACAGTCTTACCAGTTCCCACTGTCCTGAATTATGGGCGCAGAGAATCAGTTGTAAAATGCCTCCTAGTTTCCTAGATCTAATGGGGTTTGACAAACTGATCCTTGCACCGATGCACCATTGGGCTTCTCTTCAGAGTGCTATAAAATGATCAACTCCCAGTGCGCTATGGATTTTAAAACATAAACTCTTCTTTTTCCTCTGGGGCAGTTAAGTCACCTGTGGAATTTCTATCAGAAGGGAGACATAATCCACGACAAGCCATTCTCACACTCCAGTCCCTAACATTCCCACCTGAGGGACGACGATGCTTGACTTTGAATCAAACCAGGTGCCCTTGAGCCCAGAGCAGAGCTGTTACTTGAGAATTCAGAAGCCAAAATAGTACCTTGTTAGTGAGAGGAAGAATTTCCTACAGTCCAAGAGTGCTAGCTTAACTTCCCGCAGAGCCAGATAGTTAGTGTTGACATGTTAAAGCCACAGCAGAGGTGGGGCCTATAATCCACAGGTCTAAAGACAAAAAGCTAATGTAGATAAAGCAAAGGTGAAGTCACCACAGTAAAAGGGAAAAGCTAAAGGGAAGAAGAAAAATAAAAATCTAACTTGAAAAAATAAGACAATGAAGTAAACCCCTACAAGTGAAGACAAAAGTAGAAAAATGAAAATACTTGGAAAGAGAATGGAGCTATAATCACAGATAATAATAATAACAATAAAGAAAAGAAGGAGGAGAAGGTGAGGAAGAAGAAGAAGGAAGAGGAGGAGAAGGAGAAACTTAAATACTTCAGTAGTATTTTTATCTATCAAGCTCTGTTCTGGTGTTTTGGAGATACAGGTTTTTTAAGCCTCACAATAATTCTACGATGTAGATGTTATTATTCTTCTCATTTTATAGGCAAAGAAACCAAGTCACCAAGAGGTTACATTAGTACCTGGTGTTTTTAATATTGAGACCTTTCTGGGCTTGTACACAAGTTTCATAGCAGGACTTATCACAATACAACTTCTTCAATAATCCCATCCAGGATCGCAACAGGTCCTGCCAACTCTACCTTCCAAATATATGCCAAGTTTGTGACTTCTCTTCATCTCTCCTGCTTTTCTCCTCATCAAGAGCCCCACTTTTTTACCCAGATGGTAGCAATAGCTTCTAGTTGACCTTCCTCCTCTCTCTTCATCTTATAATCCATTCAGCAATTAAAGTAAGCTTGTGAAAGAAATAGAATCCCATTTCTTTCTTGATTTAAACTTTCCAGTGCTCCCCCATTGTAACTTAGAGTCCATTCTAAACTCACCACCCTGGTTCCTAATTCTTTGTATGGTTTGGCCTCCAGAACTTCTTGCATTCCTTTCTGTTTCACTTTCTTTGTGGTGGAGGCTTCAAGTTCCAATAACTTGTCCTTCACCTTAGAAGAAATCTATCCACATGCTCCAAAGCATTGGCTCTTTAAGAGGGTTTGGGGTCCTTGCCACTCCTTCTCATCGTATCTGATTTGTGTAACATCAGTATAATGGATTGACTTGGCTGTTCTGTAGAATGTCAAGACAGTCAGGGTCCCTAACATTATATTATGGTGGAGAGCAAGAGAATAAACATAGCCCTGAGTAAGAGCGTGAACAGGTATTTACTGCTGTCTTTCTCACATAAAAGCAAATTGCTTGTGATTCTTCTTTACTGATAGATTTGGCAAAGAACACATTCACCAGGTTGATAACCACACACCAAATGCCAGAAACTGTGATGTTTTGTTCTAGTAAAGATCTCTCCTCTGACAGGACAGCTGAAACCGGGCTGATTTTAAGCTTACCGAAGTTCATTTCCATCCACCTTGATTCATCTGGTGTTTTCTGGGACTAGATGGTTCAATGAAAAGGGGATGGGGCGAGACCACCAGCCCTGCCTCTTTCGATGTCTTTGATGTTGGTAGTATGCAGGATTCATGTAATTTACAGATTTGGCTGGGGTTCTGGGGAATGGGTAATTTCTGGATCTTGTACAGGTTCTCTTATCATTGATGACTCTCAGGGCATAACCTAGAGAACCAATGTGAGAGTTTGCTCATTGTTAAATATATTCATTGTAATTACCTACTTAGGAAATTAGACAGCCCCTCTGGACTCCTTGCAGGATTCTCTTTATACCAGGCTTTCATGTGTGCTGGATATACTTTTTTTTTTAAGACTTTTTAAACAATTTATTTATTTGACAGAGAGAGATCACAAGTAGGCAGAGAGGCAGGAAAAGAGAGAGGGGGAAGCAGGCTCCCCACTGAGCAGAGAGCTTGATGCGGGGCTTGATCCCAGGACCCTGAGATCATGACCAGAGCCGAAGGCAGAGGCTTAATCCACTGAGCCACACAGGCGCCCCTGTGCTGGATATACTTTAACTGGAGGCCCATATTGACACTTAAGTTTCCCGGATGTCAGTGTCAGTTAAGACTCCTTGTCGCACTTTCCTTTTTAAAGCTGGGTATGGCCCTTTCCCCGATGTATGCTTTCTCTGGTGAATGGCTGCTGCTTTTTTTAGGAAGAGTATTGGGAAGTGCTGATGGGATATGCTTGTGGTGATGTTTTAGAGTTCTTCCTTGGAAGGCTGGTATGCACTTTCATGAATGATTCCGGGTTTGCGATCTGACTTAAGTCTGGAAACCAGCTAAGGGATCCTGATTTTCCATTACAGGTAATGTCATACCTAATGACATTAGGTATTTATTTATTATCTCATTTATTTTTATTATTTATTATTATAATATATTATTATCTCATTTATTTTCCTTTTCTTTGTACAATTTCTGTAGCACTCTGGTTGGCAGTCTGTAGGTCATGTCCCTTGGGACACTGTGATCTTTCAGCAACTGGCAGAGTTAGTCACTTTTACTGACCTTCTTCCTTTTCTACCCACAGTGGTAATAACATCCACTTTGTCTCTGATGGCTAAGCATCATTGCCTGGTGCTGTCATCATCCACACCTGTCATCCCCACTGACACAAGAGGGCCAAATAAGTCGTTGGCTCTCACCTACAAAGGACAGACATCCCTCTCATTGCCTGGAGATGGAAGTGTCCTCAGAGGCCCCTTCCTCCCAGAGCATATTATCAGTTGGTGGATTTTCTGACCTCATATGATGAATTTGTTCCAACATCCCCACTTCCCCATACCTTCCGATATCTTCCTTAATACCATATTAAGGTGGTTCTAGCCCATCTGCTTCATCTGTGGTTGGTCATTTTTTGAACAAGCTTCAAAAAAAGTCTTCCTGAAGAATCCTTCCCAGGTGGCTTTGTCAGGACGTTAAACTGGTGTCCCTGGAGGGTGCGTCCCTGTGAATGAAGTGTCACTGGTCTTGTATTCCACAATCTCGTTCTCCAGTCCAACACTCTGAGGACTCATTAGCACGAGTTTTTTCTCCAGTTCTTGCTGGTAGGTATTCACCAGGTGCCGTAATTACTTCAGTCACTTCCTACCGGAAGCAGGAAGTGCAGTGATCTTCCCGGGCTATGGTGAGCTCTGACATGGGTTAAACATAAGCCTGGAGGCAAGATCCTGAAGAGGAAGTACAGAATAGAAATACGAATTTTAGGACACAAGGACACCAGTTTTCATGTGAAACAGTATGATATCTGTATCTGGTTCTTAAATTTTGACCTCTAGTAAAGCTCGCCACTAAAAACAAAACAAAACAGGGGCACCAGGGTGGCTCAGTGGGTTAAGCCTGTGCCTTTGGCTCAGGTCTTGATCCCAGAGTCCTTGGATCGAGACCTGCATCAGGCTTCCTGCTCAGCGGGGAGTCTGTTTCTCCTCCCTCTGTGATGTCTTCACTTTAGCTCTTTCAAATAAATAAATTAAATCTTCAAAAACAAAACAAAAACCCAACAAAATGAAACAGAAACAATCACAAAAAACTAGGCATTCTCAGGAGATAATTTCAGAGCCTGAATATCTTGTTGCTTGGGATCAAAGTTTCGTTAAGTTCAGAGATGATGTTAGAAAGGTACAAGAAACCAAATGAAAGGTGTTTCCACTGGTCGATCTGTGACAACGTGAGGGTCGAAAGAAAAGGCAGAAGTTGCACTTAATTAGACAAGTGTAGTGTGTCAGACTTGTAAATTTATCATGGTTCTGAAAAGAAAATTAATTTCTTCCCAGTTAATATATTTCGGAAAACTTGTGTGTGTAAAAGCAGACTATCAATGGAATACTTCTGAAGGAGTTAATCCCCCAGTTTAAACTGTCCTTATCCATGAACAGCAGTAGGACACATGCCTTATGGGACAGATTGCAACAAAAGTATATGAAGCTTTACGGAATCAGCAGCGCTGTGACTGTTCTTGTCATCTGGAATTAGATGAGTCCATAAAACCTGCAAGTCGGATTTTTTTTTTTTTTTTTAAATGAGCATTTCTGAGGCACTTCTGCTAAAACCAATCATATTCTTACAAGGACAGTCATCTATTAAATAATATTTTAGTAGCTCTTTATAAATTCATAAGGGGCTATGTTGAGAGAATCCAGTAAAAAAAAAAAAAAGACAGGCTCTTTCTTAGAATCCAGAATCCAGATGAGTGGAGTCCTAATCAACAGTGTGCTTGCTCTGGAGAATAATTCTGTTTCAGATTTCATCCCTGCCCGAGGAAAGTGTTTTCTATCCCCAACTTGTCCGTTTCGTGGACCACTCAGCTCTCCACCAGACTGTTCACTGGACAAATCTCTCAAGCTTTCCTTACCCCAGAATTCCTTATTTCCGTTTCTGACTCACAAGCTTGACTTTCACCACCTGAACTTCAGTCTTAAAATAAAGGGACTGTGCTGATCACCCGTTTTTCTGCCAGGAGAAAAATGACTGAAATACTTTTTACCATCTACAGGATGGAACTGTACTAAAGATCTCCCCAGTGGAAAACTCATTGCACTAAGAACTTTTCCCTCTTTTTTTTTTTTTTAAGATTTTCCTTTCCCTCTTCCCTCCCTTCTTTCCTTCTTCCTTTTCTCCTTCCTTCTCTTCCTCCTTCCTTCCTTCCTTTCCTTCTTTCCACTGGGCATGAAGCCTACTTAAAAACAAGCAAACAAAAGCCCAATAACATAAAACATAACTACTTCTACATGTGCATGTATATTTGTAATTATCTGTAAAAGTATCCAGAAATGTATACATCAAATTAACACCACTGGTTCTTTCTGATGATAATTGTGGAACTGAAGCTGAATCTTGGTGGAGGTGGCAGAAGGGTGCAGAGAAGGGTTGGATTGTATAAAAATATTAACTTTGCTTTGCTTGAGATTTTAAAAATCGATTACAGGTATAAATAAGTTAATATAAATTAAATCTGAAATAGGTATAACATAAAGTTTTTATGTATGAACATATAAAATTATTGCCAGATATCACAGTAAAAGCTAAATACAACTTTCCTTTATGGCTGTGGGAGATTAACTATAAATGCAGTTTTCTTATGTGTACTTTCACAGTTTTCCATACTTTTCTATAATAAACATTGATTACTTTGGAATAACAAAAATTTAAAAATTGATAAAGGTAAATGTAGATAACAAAGAGTAAACAATGAATCTCTAAATACCATTTAACAGTTTAATAATGTTAATAGTTGGACAAAAATTATCATTTTAATTCCAAATCAGAATTGCACAAAGTGCCTCTTTCACTTTGTGCAAAACGTGTAATACTGGGAAAAGCCTATTTGTATGGCTCTAGAACTAAAACCTGTTATCATTAACAAAATAATAGGCAGAAAGTTTTTCTTTTCCTTTGTCTTTGAATGAGATTGCTGCATATTATGACAGAATTTCTTAAGAGCTTCCAGGAGGGTTCTCTTTAAAAAGTATACTTCAAAATAACTCTAGCACATATTAAAATCAACCATGAGCCTGGAAAATAATATATACTCTAATTGAATATATGAATATATACTCTAATTGAATATATACTCTAATTGAATATGTATACTCTTATTAAATCCCATAAGATAAACTGAATTTTATTCAAATTTCCGTCCTACGTTCTTAAGCCTTTTGAAGATATAGACGAAATATATTTTATATACACATGGCAGGTATGACCCAGGAAATGCCACTGATTTTTTATACATTTATGAATTCCTCACCCTACTCCCTAAAAGCAATCTTTAAGAAGTTTACATTTTGTTCTTCTTGATCTTGTTTTTGAGATGCTGATATTCTGCCCACAGAAGTCACTGTGATCACAAGACTAGTATCAAAGAGTTTGTCAAGATGTCTTGAAATGAAGCAATCTAATTACAGAGTCTGTTTTCTGATCCCGCTTGATGTTGATGTGTCCTGGTCATACACCCACCACCACCTTACGGAAAGATGACAGCACCATATCTGTTTGCCCACAGAAGAACCCCAAATTGACCTAAATGTTTGGGTGTCCCAACACCACCTAGTCAGCCCCACCATCCCCTGACAAAACTAGCATGAACTAATGTCACTTCCCTTCCTACGGCTGTAGAAAAAGAAAATGTGACCCGAATAAATAATGTATTGCAAATGTCAAAATAAATTTCAGCTAAAAATGATATTTTTCAAAGAGATCTAATGAGAAAACTGTTCAAAAGGCAGAGTTAGAGTTTCCTGGTTCCACATTTAATTAACTCAATCTGACTTTTATTATGCTTTGTATTATGTGTTTCCTTGTTCAGTAAACAAACAGCAGAAAATTAAACTAGGGCAACTGCCAACTAGCAGTAAATTTAATTGAAAAATAATAAATTGCCATGGGGTACCATTGGGGTTTGTGCAGATAAACTTATTTTTCCTGGAAAGTTTCCACTTGCATTTGTCACAATTTGATATAGAAAAGGAACAAAAGACATGAAATACTGTACTTGATGGTAGATGTGTAAGGGTAGAAGGCCTTGGAGAATAATTCACGGGCTGGTTTCTGGGACTTTTAATGGATGAGCTGTGTTTCCTCCTGAAGAACGGAGCTGGCTTCCAGAGGAGTCTAACTCTGCCCTCTGGGTCTGGCCAACCTACTGCAACTGGCCTTATCAACTTTCAAAGGACGTTCACTGTGGAAGAAGCAGGAGTGTACATGATTTAGGGAAAGGGGAGGAGACTATAGACAGAAAGGGTACCCCTAAATAATTCCAGGCTATGTGCCTAATAACTGCCGAAGTCATTCAAACTTGGTATGAATCAAAGGCATTTCGAAACATTTGGCTATTTATTTTCCTTCCTTGATATCTTTTCCTGGTGTATGGGTCCTCTTCTTGTGACTTTCTGTTAGAGGTATGTCCAGGCAGGAGAGGTTTAAATTATATCAGGAGAAAAACAAGGTCTTTCTGAGTGATAGGAAATCTACCACATCTGGTTCTCTGTCTCCCAGTGTGGAGGGCAGGTGTCTGTTTATCTGATTGTAGATTCTATCTTCTGGGTCGAAGTGCTGGGAGTGGAACAAAACTCCTCCTGCCTCCCCCAGATCTCCCTCCAAGCAGAAGTCGAACCACTGGGTTCCAAACACAGACCATCTTTTCCTCCTTTCACTCCTGCAGTAGACAAAGATATTGCTCAGTTATTCTTCCAGATTTCTAGCAGTAGTTCCTATAATGGACCTCAATCCTTTGGGCTTCTCTAAGAGTCTCCTTGGCATAAAAGAATCCACTGGTTGGTGTTAGATATTTGTTCAGATTTCAGACTCTGTATCCACTCCTCACTGGTTAAACAGATTTTGAAGAGTTATTTATTCTTTCAATGAATATTTCCTAAGCACTAGCTATGCACCTGCCACTATTCTGGGTACTCAGGGCTTTGGAAAAAAAAAAAAAAAAAAAAACAAAAAAAAGTCCTCTGACTTCAAGGAACTTACATTTTCTTGGGGGAAAGGCAGACAGGTAAAATAAGTGAATGTATCATTAAGTGAGGCTTACTAAAGGAGAGATATATGGAGTTCTAGAACCCAACAGCTGGTTGCGGTAAAGGTCCCTAAGAAGGTATCATTTGCAAAAAGACTCGAAGGGAAGGAGAATGTGACTTGAGGACATCTGAGGGCAAACATTCAGGCAGAAGAAACAACTGGTTGCCATTGGCAGGAGCATGGCTGGGGTGGCCTCGGAATCCCACAGAGGCCAGTGTGGCAGTTATGGAGTGAAGGAGGCAGAAAGTGGTCAGAGAGGTAGCAGCAGCCAGAAGGTGCCCAGCCTTTGAAGCTTCTGTGGGATTCTTAACTCTAAGCAAGGTGACAAGCTGAAAGAGGGCTTTGGGCAGAGGTGACAAGACCTCACTCTGATTCAACATGAGGAAAGACTATAGGAGGCAAGAGGGGGCCCAGGGGGCCAGTTAGATATTGCAGCATTCAGTAGGCAAGCAATGGTGGCTTGGTTCAGTGTGTTCATCATGAGAAGTGAAGAGCTTCCAGAATAACCCAATGTCGTTGGCCAGTTTCATAAGCTCTACAATGAGAAGATAAAACTTACACTTGGTTATCTTAAGAATTGAAAGAATGTATGTAAAGGT
The DNA here is from genome assembly GCF_010015895.1 of Lontra canadensis. Taxonomy (NCBI): domain Eukaryota; kingdom Metazoa; phylum Chordata; class Mammalia; order Carnivora; family Mustelidae; genus Lontra; species Lontra canadensis. Next base: position 65,612 of record NW_022631477.1, read on the forward strand.
ATATAGTATATAATAAGGGATCAATAAATGTTCATTCCTGTTCCAAAGCTACTCACCTAAAAAGTGGTGCCTGGAATCATGGGAACCACAGGCTTTTGCAGGCTTTGTAGTCATAAATTTAATTCAAAGAAAGAGTCAGAGGCTGTAATTTATAAGTCATATATAATGTCTTTAAAATATCCACAAGGAACAATGCTGACAGCCATACAGAATTAATGGACATATTTATGTACATGAAATTATATTCTTGAAACAGTAGTGGAGTTTATAAACCAGACTCATGATAGTTGTCGGACCAGGAGGGTAGAGCAAAGGAGGGAAGGAGGAAGGAAGAGTGAAGGGAAGGAGGGAGGCAGACAGGGATAGTTAGAAGGAAGAAACAATCAAAGTAACCACAATCTACATGGCACAGATTGCATTTCACTTGAAAATACAGCTTTTTAAATATTCATCAAATGCTACATGTTAATGGAAAATTATCCACATAATTAGTAACAGTTCTAGCTGACATTGGAATAGTACTTTATAGATTGTAAAACCCTTTCCATGTAGTTATTGTATTTAGTTCCCCAAACAACTGTGAACAGTAATGGCAGTATACAAGCTCTATTTTACAGGTGAGGAAATGAACATTCGGGGTTGCTTAATGATTTTACCAAGGCTTCATGGCATCAATGCTGAAGGGCTTGGAGCCCAAGTTTTGGTGTCTGAGGACTCAGATAGATACTATCTTCTCAAGCCTCCATAAACATGTAATGTGAATTTTCAGTTTAATTGTGACTTTATTCTTCTTATTTCATGAGAAATACATGGATTCTATTCTCACTCTAAAAATCTAAAAAATAAGGGAAAGCTAAACACTCTGTTGATTTTTCTGGCACCTCTTCCCAAGCCCTATGATCTACCTCAAGACCATTCACCTCTCACATAACTGTTTTTACTATTTTGGTGTGGATCCTTCTGGATCCATTCCTGTACAATTACATATATTTGCACTTTTAGGGATATGTTTTACTTTATTTCATTTTGTATTTTATTTCATTTATTTATTTTTTAATTTTTTATTTTTTCAGTGTAACAGTATTCATTATTTTTACACCACACCCAGTCCTCCATGCAATCCGTGCCCTCTCCAATACCCACCACCTGGATCCCCCAACCTCCCACCCCATGCCCCTTCAAAACCCTCAGATTGTTTTTCAGAGTCCATAGTCTCTCATGGTTCACCTCCCCTTCCAATTTCCCTCAACTCCCTTCTCCTCTCCATCTCCCCTTGTCCTCCATGCTATTTGTTATGTTCCACAAATAAGTGAAACCATATGATAATTGACTTTCTCTGCTTGACTTATTTCACTCAGCATAATCTCTTCCAGTCCTATCCATGTTGCTACAAAAGTTGGGTATTCATCCTTTCTGATGGAGGCATAATACTCCATAGTGTATATGGACCACATCTTCCTTATCCATTCGTCCGTTGAAGGGCATCTTGATTCTTTCCACAGTTTGGCGACCGTGGCCATTGCTGCTATAAACATTGGGGTACAGATGGCCCTTCTTTTCACTACATCTGTATATTTGGGGTAAATACCCAGTAGTGCAATGGCAGGGTCATAGGGAAGCTCTATTTTTAATTTCTTGAGGAATCTCCACACTGTTCTCCAAAGTGGCTGCACCAACTTGCATTCCCACCAACAGTCTAAGAGGATTCCCCTTTCTCCACATCCTCTCCAACACATGTTGTTTCCTGTCTTGCTAATTTTGGCCATTCTAACTGGTGTAAGGTGGTATCTCAATGTGGTTTAATTTGAATCTCCCTGATGGCTAGTGATGATGAACATTTTTTCATGTGTCTGATAGCCATTTGTATGTCTTCATCAGAGAAGTGTCTGTTCATATCTTCTGCCCATTTTTTGATATGATTGTCTGTTTTGTGTGTGTTGAGTTTCAGGAGTTCTTTATAGATCCTGGATATCAACTTTTGTCTGTACTGTATTTTTCAAAGAGCTGGAGCAAATATTCCTAAAATTTGTATGGAATCAGAAGAGACCCCGAATTGCTAAGGAAATGTTGAAAAACAAAAATAAAACTGGGGGCATCACATTACCTGATTTCAAGCTTTACTACAAAGCCGTGATCAACAAGACAGCATGGTACTGGCATAAAAACAGACACATAGACCAGTGGAACAGAGTAGAGAGCCCAGATATGGACCCTCAACTCTGTGGTCAATTAATCTTCGACAAAACAGGAAAAAATATACAGTGGAAAAAAGACAGTCTTTTCAATAAATGGTGCTGGGAAAACTGAACAGCTATATGCAGAAGAATGAAACTCGACCATTCTGTTACACCGTACACAAAGATAAACTCAAAATGGATAAAAGATCTCAACATGAGGCAGGAATCCATCAGAATCCTAGAGGAGAACATAGGCAGTAACCTCTTCGATATGAGCCACAGCAACTTCTTTCAAGATATGTCTCCAAAGGCAAAGGAAACAAATGCAAAGATGAACTTTTGGAATTTCATCAAGATCAAAAGCTTCTGCGCAGCAAAGGAAACAGTCAAAAAAACAAAGGCAACCCACGGAATGGGAGAAGATATTTTATTTCATTTTAAACACAAGTAGGATGAAATTATTTCCTAGTAAGATAAGACTATATCTCCCTTCTGTAATAAATACTTCTCAATTATGTTCCAAAATGGATAAACCAATAGCAATGCTATAGAAGAATTTGCTTCACATCTGCCACTACTGGCTATTAATGGCCACTTTTATTTTACTAAACTAAGAGGGAAACATTCAGTGCTATTTTAAGTTGTGTTGCCAAATTATAAGAGAAATTGAGCATCTGTTTATGTGTTCATTGGCTGTTTGCATTTCTTCTTCTGTGTCCTTTGTTAATCTGTCTTTTGGATGGTCTGCCTTACAGGTTCTCTGTATTCATCTGGTTATTAATTCTTTATGTTTAAATGTGTCTCGAGTATTTTTTCGGGGTCTTTTTTGGCCTTTTATTATTCTTTATGATATATTTTCCCATATAAATAAGTTTTCCATGTTAATATGGTCAGACTTTCCATTTACACATTCTGTTTGGGTCATGTTTTAGAAGGCTACCCCTTCTAAAGGGGGCTCAGTTGGTTAAGCATCTGCTTTCAGCTCAGGTAATGACCCCAGGGTCCTGGGATCGAGCCCCACATTGGGCTCCCAGTTTAGCAGGGAGCCTGTTTTCCCCTCTCCTCCCCACTTGTGTTCTTTCTTGGTATCTCTGTTTCTCTCTCTCAAATAAATAAGCAAAATCTTTAAGAAATAACAAAAGAAGGCGACCCCTATTCAGAAATTAATAAGCACTTTTATATTTACCTATAATTTTGCTTTTTTATTTAATTCCTTAACTAAGCCTGGAGTTGATTTCTGTGAGAACTCAAAGCTTTATTTTTTAAGCAGAAATATAGTAATTTCAGAAGCATTTAATCAAAAGTGCATACTTTGCCCAGTGATCTAAAATGTCACCCTTTGAGGTGTCTAGCTGGCTCAGTTGGAAGAGCATGTGACTCTCGATCTTGGGGTCATGAGTTGGAGCCCCACATGGGGTGTAGAGATTAGTACCAAAAAAAATTAGCTTTAGGGGCACCTGGGTGGCTCAGTGGGTTGGGCCTCTGCCTTCGGCTCAGGTCATGGTCTCACATCCTGGGATCGAGCCCCACATCAGGTTCTCAGCTCAGCGGGGAGCCTGCTTCCCCCTCTCTCTCTGCCGACTTGTGATCTCTCTCTGTCTGGGTCAAATAAATAAATAAAATCTTTTTTAAAAAAACTAGCTTTAAATATTAAAATAAAATGTCACCTTTGTCCTATAGAAAATTCTTTTAAAAAATTGAATCTAGGGATGCCTTGGTGGCTCAGTCGGTTAAGTGTCTGCCTTTGGTTCAGGTTATAATCCTGGAGTCTCAAGATCGAGCCCCACATTGGGCTCCCTGCTCAGCAAGAAGTCTGTGTCTCCCTCTGCCCCTCACCCCAATCATGCTCTCTCTCTTTCTCAAACAAATAAACAAAATCTTTTTAAAAAAATTGAATCTACTGTGTACTCTATACATTTTAGAATTGATGCAGTTGGATGGACACATTTTAGAATTTATTTGCCCGGTTCCATGAAAAATCCTATGCATTTGAATATTCAAGCAACTCAGATTATAGAGCTCATCCTTCCAGTCTTCTTTCGCTTACATTCTCCTGCCCCAAGCGTAGGCTCTCCCTTAGAGAAAAACACTACTATTGGTCTTGATTTCTCAGACCCTTTTCAGTCTTAAATTTAAGTACATACCAACATCTGAATGGATTCTCTGTAAAAAAAATAAAAATGCCAAGAGAAAACCCCTTAGTGCCTTTGACAGGCCTTTCCAACACCAGTAGCCCCTTTTGTGGTCACTGCTATAACAATTGAGTGATTTTTCCTTCCAGATGCATTGACATGTATGTACACATACAACAAACACATAGGGCTGATGCTTAGCTGGCATCCAATGGGCTGGGTACTATCAGCTATTAAAAATATGGGTAGGTTTGGGGGCTCCTGGGTGGCTCAGTGGGTTAAAAATATGGGAAGGCTTCTGTACTATTTGATAGAGAGCTTCTGCCTCTAGTTCCCCAAGTAGCCTCTACTTGCTGGGACCCCCACACCATCTTCAGCCTCCCCATTTCCAAGGCCCTGCAGATCCCTCATAATACAACAACTGATTTTGCTCCAAAGAAGGGGAGGCCCTTGGCACGATAGCCAGCATATTTTGGTCTGTTGATTTCTTGCGTACTAGTTGTTAACTGTCTTAAATGTCATCCCTGACTCCACAGTGCATACAGCAAATCTCTTAAGATGTTCAATTAGGTTCAAAAAAATCAAGCTGGAGATTGTGGTAGGTAGGATAATGCCCCCCCACCAAGGTTCATGTCCTAATCCCGAGAATTTATGAACACGTTGAATTCTCTGACAAGGGGTGGGGGAAATCAAGGCTACAGATAGAATTAAGTTACTAACCAGCTGACCATGGGGAGATAATCCTGGGTTGTCTGGATAGGTCCAATAGAATAACCAAAGTCTATAAACCAGAAGAGGGAAGTAGGAGTGTCAGTCAGAGAGAGATGGAAAAGCACTGCCAGCCAAGGAATGCAGGCGGCCTTAGAAGCGAGGAAGATGAAGACACAGCCCTGAGTACGTCTCGATTTGAGTCCAGGGAGATCCATTCTGACCTCCAGACCTGTAAGATAATTTGTGCTGTTTCAAGCCACTGACCTCATAGTAATTTATTAGAGCCATAGGCAGAGGACTAAATATACAGTGTACCATTTATTTTAGAATACAATTCATTTCAAACCACTCTGAGCTGTCCCTAATCTCTAAATTCTTTTTTTTTTGTTTTTTTTTGTTTTTTTTTTTTTTTTGATTTTTGTTTTTTTTCTTGAGAAAGCAAGCAAGAGAGAGAGAGAGAGAGCACAGGTGGGGGGAGCAGCAGAGGAAGAGGGAGAAGCAGGTTCCCTGTTGAACAGGGAGCCTGATGCAAGACTCGATCCCAGGACCCCAGAATCATGACCTGAGCCAAAGGTAGATGTTTAACTGATGGAGCCACCCAGGCATCCCTAATCTCTAAATTCTTAGAAAACTGTCCCTTTCCCATCATGGGATTTAATGGACTTTTTCTTGAGTTCTTTATCTTTAGTTCTTATCATATTTGATCTGTGTCACTTGCCATGATAGAGACCACTTTTCCAGAAATGGCCTTCTCCCTCAGATTGTATGACCCTGCTGCTTCTCAGTTCTCCTGTCCCTTTCACTGTTAGCTCTGCCTCATAATCTCTTCCCACACTGTCCCCCTCCCCCACTTTGTCCTGTGCCTCTCTTAAATCTATGTGGTCTTCTTTGATAACCTCATCCACTCCTCTAGCTCCAATACCTTCAGCTGATAACTCTCAAATGCTTCTCTAGTTCAGTTATGCAGATGATCCTATTGTTTTAATCTTCCTTCTTCTCTCTGATTTATGATTCTGTGACTTCTACAAAATCAAGTAGTACTTGAAGTTGGTTCACTGTTACCAACGTGCCTTGCTCTTTCCAGGAAGATGAACTGGCTGAGGTCGACTGAGGTTGCCTCCTCCATTTTCAAATTTCTCAAATTAGAGGGATAAGATAGAGTGAATCTCACCCTTTCTAGCCTGTCACAGATATCAGTATTATGTTCATTTCTGTGCCAGGGTCAGACTGTAGGTATGGGGACAGTCTAGGGCAGCTAATTTCCTAAGAGAAGTATGA
>NW_022631478.1:0-71482 GCF_010015895.1 Lontra canadensis
CTGCAGGTACGGTGATGGCAGGGAAGGTGGTCACGGGGACAGGGGGGGTGTTAGGAGGGAGAACACAGTAGGCATTATGAGCCCCGACTTGATTGCCCCCTGGGCTCGGCCTGCTTGTTCTGAGGGAACTATGGGGAGGTGACAGGCACAAGAGTCCTGGATTCCAGTCCTACCTTTACCCACTGTGGGATCCTGGGCCCCCATCTCCCCAGCGTGGCATAAGGTAAACTATAGACTCCCCCCATGAACCCACTTCACCTGGTGTGCTAGGACACCTCGCAGCCCCTTGTCTGACAATTCTCCCTCAGTAGTTCTCCACCGAGGCAATTTTGCTCCCCATGGGACACTGGGCAACGTCTGGGGACACTCTTGACTGTTACAGCTTGGGGGCGTGCCTACTGGCATCCGGGGAATAGCGCCCAGGGGTACTGCTATACATCCCGTGATAGGATATGATATGGATGCCTCCTGTGAGGCACAGGACAGTCCCTCACAATAAAAGAATTATTGGGTCCACCTGCCAGCAGCAGCAAGGTGGAGAAACTCTGCTCTACCCCAAGGGAAAAATTCAGCTCCTCGGAATTCCCACGCTCTCTGACCGCCTGTAAAGTCTTCATCATACTCTGAGTAGGGGTGGGGGCCATTAGAAGACAGTAGCGGTGATTCTGGCTCTGACTTTAATAGCGGCAGCTAAGATTTATTGGGCCTTTCTAAAGCACTGGCTGGCACCAAACATGGAGAAACTCATTTGAGTCTCGCAACAGCCACAGGAGGCCCGGGCACAATCGCGATGCCCGTTCCAAGTGCGGGGATGCAGGCAAAGAGAAGTGAGTCATCAGCTCAAGGTCACACAGCTGGCAAGGACAAAATCAGATCTGAACTGGTCATTTTGGGACAGACCCACAGGGCAGAGTCCTGTCTGGGAAAGAGTCCACACAGCATGGTCCTGGGCAAGTCCTTTGGCCTCTCTGAGCCTCCTGGGGTGTTTTTGCTTTTGTTTTTATTTTTGTTTTCATCCGTCAAATAGGATCTACTCTCTCATGTAACACAGCCAGCAGCAATTCTAGGAAATAAGACATTATTCTTACCTCTTTACGGGCCAGAAAGGCAAGGATTCAAGACTGAAGGCTCAGGTCATAGGGCTGGAAAGTGGTGGAGCAGAGATCTGAACTGAGCTCCGCCTGACCCCAGGGCTTCGGTTCTGAATCAGGTCACCTGCAGTCGCCCAAGTGCCACAAAGCAGGAGAGCAGAGGTCCTCAAGCTTGGAGAACTGGTCCCACACTGCCCCGCCCCCCCAGGGTTTCAGAGTCAATAGAACTTGCTTTTTGAGTAAGTTCCCAGGCCATGCAGATGCTGCTGGCCCAGGGACCACATGGAGAACCCCTGCAATAGAACCTGGTGTCAGATCTCGTGTCCCTAGGTTCAAATCCTGGCTCTGGCTTTTGCTGGCTCTGTAACAGAGGGATGGGGGGATGGGGGTGGAGGGGTGTCGCTTAACCTCTTCCTCTGAGAAACAGAGATAATGGTAACATCTATCACTTCAATTTGCTGGAAGGATTGAAGGGAATAATGACAAAGGGAAAGCTGTTCTCAAGGTGCTGGCACCTAGTCAATGCTCAGAAATGCTCGCTGGCATAACAATCCTCTAGCTGGGAAACTCCCCACCTCCCCAGACAGACTAGAAGCTTCCAGAGGGCAAAGGACTGATGCTTCCTCTTCTGTCTACGGTCCACCTCCCTGGGCTTGAACAGAGATGGTATCTCAGAACAAGCACAGAAGGGGCAGTGGGATGTAGCCCTCATTTATCAAGGCACCCCAAGGGGCCTCTGAGCCACAGCACAGGGACTCCTGGAGTAGGACGGGGTGGAGGGGCACAAGCAGCATCAAGGAGCGCCAGGCTGACCTGGCCCTCAGCCTTCCTCCAAGCCCTGCCCACCTCCAGTAATCCCTTTCGGGGCCAGTGTTGGTCTCCGGAGATCCTGGTGGAAGAGTTTATAGCCAAGCAATCAACACAGCTCAGTCCTGCTATGCTGTGCCACTCTGAGCCAACCTCTAATCCCTTTCGGGTCTTAGTTTCTTGATGGAAAAATTGAGCAAGAACTCCGAACAGAAGGTAAGGGTAGGGCCTCTAGCCCCAGGATAATTGAGTTCACCCTCCACCTTTCCCCTGACTTACAAGCTGGATGACTTTTGGCAAATCACCCCACCCCCACCCCCGGGACAGTGGGGAGCTTCTGTTTCCTTGTTGGTAAAACAGACTTGTTCGCAGCTCCCAAGGGCACTGTGAAGGGTCTGTGAGATGATACGGTGAAAGAGCTAAGCGTGGCTCCTGGAACTCAGTAGAGTAGGCAGCTATCCTGTGCAAACGAGGAAAGAGAATAACCCTCACCACCACCACACACCATCTCTTGATAGGCTCCCCTGGCCGCCTGCCCTCTACACCCTTGGGTTTGAGACTGTCTTCATTTTCCTTCCCAGGACGGGGTGGGGAACAACCTCTCAGAAAAGGCACATCTCAACAGAGGCTTGGAAGACTGAGGAGTGCAATCGGTTATCACCCACTGATTTAGCTGAGTGTCTTTGTGCCACGCTGGACTGTAAGCCATACAAGGAGCTGCTTTTGCTGCCATTTTATCCCCAGAGCCTATGACAGAGACTAAGCTCCTTACAAATCCTTGCTTCGAGAATGAAAGAGGAGCCCAGGTCCTGTAACAGACACACTCCCCGCCCAGGAGGGCAGGCCAAAGAGTCTCCTCCGGCTGGTGTGGTTAGGAAGAGAGCATCCAGGGACTCCCAGATTCTTTCTTTGCATGCAAAAGCCTCAGACACTTGGAATCATAAATTCTTTGAACCCTGGAATCTCCGGGTGGAGAGAAGCTTTGCTGTTACCCAGCCCCACCTCCTCCCAGTAGCGCCTGCCCTGGGGCAGGGCTGGGGAGGCCTGACGGCTGGGCTAGGAAGGGAACTTTAGGGAGTGGACAGGAGAAAGGAAAGTTGAGGGTGAAAATGCAACTTTTTCATCAAGGCAGAAAAGCAAATCAAAGGTCGGAGAGGTTTGATCCTGGCTCTGCTACTTCCTGGCTTTGTTCTTTTAGGCAAATTCCTTCACATCTCTGAGCCCTCAGTTTCCATACTTATAAAATGGGGTTGATAATGATAACACCGAGCCACGTGGAATTTGGGGGAGGATTAAAAGAGATAAAGCATGAAACTAAGCCAAGCCCATATAAACACTCAAAAAAGGTTCATTATTAACATTATTATTATTATTGGGGAGGGCTAGTAATTCACCAGGGACTCTGGCCCCAAACCTCACACCCACGTTCATATCTGACAGTCCCCCCTGTCCTCTTCACTATTTACATAGCTGATTTCATGTCGCTTTGAGAGGTCACTGACATTTCTGACAGAAGATAGGGTGGTTGTTTATTTCCCTCCATGAAGAAGCCCAAATAACAAATAACATATAAAGAAATAAAATCAGCTGGAGTGTCGTCGTCAGCCTTGACCACTCAGAGAAGACCTGACAAAGAGCACAGGTGGCTGGAAGGTAGGGGGAAAGAGCCTAAGACTGAGGACCTGGGTTCAAGGCCAGGGTCTGCTTTGATGTACTGTTTGGCTTGGGGGCCAGGGAGCGGGGAGGTTCCTGCCCTTTGGCAACAAGGTAAAGCTGAACTTTGGGGACACTTGAGCACCTTCCATTCCCCCACATCTGCAGGTCTTAAACCTGTAATGACCCAAACATGCCCTCTCCTTGGAAATGGAAAGAGGGTCAGGTGAGCTAGACCTGGACAAAGGGCAGGACGCAATGTCCCCTCACCTCAACTCCCTCCCACCCCCATCCCACCGACTCAGAGTCAAGTGATCCTCACCCATCCCAGCGTCCCTGTGACCACGCCATACCACCTTCGCTGAGTGGCTCTGAGGGGGAGGAGAGAAAAAACAGGTACCAGAGATAGTCACGAACTTACTGGACTGGGATCCAACCCAGGAGCAAGAAACTCTCAATACTCCTCTGCTGCTTTCTAAAAAGTAATTTTAAGGGTGCCTGGGTGGCTCAGTGGGTTAAGTGTCTGACTCTTGGCTTTGGCTCAGGTTATGATCTCAGGGTCATGAGATCAAACCCCGCATATGGCTCCCAGGTCCTCATTACAGAATCTGCTGGAGATGATCTCTCTCCCCCTCTCCTTCTGCTCCTTCCCTGGCTCTTGTGTTCTCTCTCCCTCTCTCTCTCTCTCTCTCAAATAAATAAATAAAATCTTTTTTAAAAATAAAAAGTAATCTTAATCATTAGGGCAATCCTAAGTGTCTCTCCTGATTCTAATTTTACAGGTGAATAGCTGTCATCCTCAACTTGAGCACTTTATAGTAAGGAAACGGGCCCTAAAAAGCGGCTTGCAGAGGCAGAGCTAGATTTAAATGGAGGGACGCCTGGGTGGCTCAGTTGGTTAAGCAACTGCCTTCAGCTCAGGTCATGATTCCAGCGACCTGGGATCGAGTCCCACACTGGACACCCTGCTTGGCAGGGAGCCTGCTTCTCCCTCTGCCTCTGCCTGCCACTCTGTCTGCCTGTGCTCGCTCTCGTTCCTTTCTCTCTGACAAATAAATAAATAAATAAAATCTTTAGATTTAAATGGAGGGCTGTTACCGGCTCTGGGATAGACCCTTTCCTCCCTTGGGACTCAGTTTTCTCCTCTGTAGAATGGGGTGGTAACTCCAGAATCTGTAAGATCCAAGTTGGGACTTCTTTGCTGCTCTGAGCCCAGGTCCGCACCCAGAAGCCTCCAACAGCCCTGTGGGCCTGGGCGGAGAGAAAGGCAGGTGTAGACCTGACTGTCCTGCCAGGGATGTGGGGGAGGGGGGACATCCGCGCCAGACTCACAAAAACAACTAAATAAATCAGGGCCGGGAACTTCTAATTCTTCCCGGCTGTAGCTGCTACCGCTACGCCTGCCCAGCCTGGCCTGCCATCGCCTGGCCAGTTCCTGGGGCCTGGGAGGGGGACAAGGCACAGCCAAGAGCGCAGAGTCCAGCCAACAGAGCCGGAGTGTTGCCTGGCCATCAACTTGGCCCCGACTCCCAGAGATGAGGGGAGGTCCCGGGTGCAGGATGACTCAGGCATCCCAGACCCCCTCCTGGGTGGGCACGTTTGGCGCCTGTGTCTATTTTTAGAGCAGGCTCCAGGCTTGAGCGCAGAGGGGCAGGAAAGGGCGGAGGTGGGGGGGGGAGCCTCATAGGGGCGCAGGCGCCTGACCAGCTCCTCCGGCTCAGGGCTCAAGCCCCAGGCCCTCCAGCTGTCTATCTAGAAAAGAATGGAAACACAATACCAGGTGGGGGGAATTACAGGGGATGAGGTGTAGGCCGGAGAATGCATGCGTCCCCCGCTCCACCCGCCTCCCTGCAAGGCCTGGCAGTTCCAAGGAGCTGGGCGCGGCCTCCCCAGAGAAATGACCTCTCTTAAGTAGGGCCAGGAGCCTCGCGACGGCGGGTCTGGCTGGCTATGGGACTGGGGGCCACGGCGAGAGCCAAGTGGCTAGGGAAGGAGGAGAAGAGGCTTCCAAGTTGGGGGATCCCCTTCACATCCCGCCGTCCGCCACGCCTCCAGCCTACTCTGGCCACGCCCCCTAGGCCACACCCACGGCCGCTAGCTTCGCGGACTCCACACTAGGCCTCGCCTCCCATCTGGCTCCGTCCGGCCCTGGCCAGCCTTGCATCCTGCCTCCAAGGTCCAGAAAGGCCTAGATGCCAGGCGTCTGACGGCCTGGGACTGGACCTGGGCCTGCCTCGGGAGGCCGGGACCGAAGAGACAGGAATGGGTGCCTCCTCCCCCAGCGTGGGGTCGGGGAAAAGGAGAGCGTCGGGGTGGGGGTGGGAGGTGGCGGTCAACCACAACGCCATTGACAGGGAGGTCTCTAAGCTGAGGGCGTATCTGTGGGAGCCCGGCGCTTTTTGAGGCCCAAGTGGCTGAGGCCCCTCGAAACACAGAAACACTGCTGTATTCGCGGGCACAGAGCGGTATGCCGAGGCACCTGAGGCAGACGTCTCTGGACTGATACCCCCACCACTGGACTCTAGAGGTTGAGTGCTGGGGAGTGGGGGCAGCTAATGGCCCCAAATGCTTGAGTTCTCTTGGCGAGTTCAGGGTTTGGAGAGGCCCAAATGAAGGACAATCCCTGGGTGGGGAAAGGGGGGAGGGGCAGAGGATGGGGAGGGGGGAGCTGGTCTCTTAGCACCAGCCCTCCATCTAGTGGGAAGTTTGGGAATCGCAGAGAGGATGCAGAGTTGGGGTGAGGGAGAGGTGTTCTTTGCGCCTCTAATCCTTCCTCTTCCTGGAGGTCCTGCTGACCCCTACCGCTACCATCCTCCCCAGCCCAATCTGCTCCATCTCAGGGATTGGCCCCAGATCGTCATTTGAAGCTCTGTTCTCCCCTTTCCCCCATCCATATGGATGGTGTCCCCTTCTGTCCAGCGAGGCCACCACCCCGGGGTTCAGGCAGCTGCCCTCCTTTGCCTAGATCTCTGCAGCTCCTGCCTACTGCTGCCCTTGCCTCCAACTTTCCCCTTTCCCCCTCCATTCTTCTACTGCCAGCCAACTAGAGTTTCTGAATCAGAAATCTGGTCCTGTCACTTCCTTGATTAATATCTTTCAAATATAAATATATATATATATATTTATTTATTTTATGATCAAGATGAACAGCCAGACCTTGGTTAGGGACTTAGAAGGCTTTTCACCACTTAACCCCATCTCCTTCACACAGGCCAGCTGTCAGTTCTTCACACATCCCTGCTGGCGCTCACCAAGAGGCCTTCCCACCTGCTGTTCCTTTCTCCTGGAACACTCTTCCTTGCTGTTCTCAAGACTCAGGCTGGCAGAAACTCTGCTCCTTGGGAGGCCATTCCTGGCCCCCTCTCAGAATGAGTTTGGTGCCCCTTGTCTGAGCTCCCACAGTCCTGGGTGCCTCCCTGCCCCTCTCAGAGCGTCACTGCCTGGGTCTCATCACTTATGCACTCCTGTGACAGGATAATTTATAGAGATGTTCATTGTTTTGCTCCCCTCCCAGTTCCATGCTGATAGCCCAGCCCTTTGGTTTTCCTAGCCTCGGGGAAGTGGGCAGGGCTGAACACAAAAGTTGTTTGAAGTCTGATGGCTCATCCTGACTTTGGAAAAAGCTAACCTTCTGGAAGTGACTGTGCTGGGTATTCCCAAGGGATGGGGAGAAGAGGAGGGCCAGTGAGGGCAGAGAACAGAGGCAGAGCAGCTAGCTGCAGAGTGGGCAGAAGGGGGGTCCTAGAAGTTTGGAGGGATGTGTGTCCAGCAGCCCCACCCCTGACTGGTGGTGAGAGCTGTGGAGGACGGAGAGTGGTGCACGGGGGAGGGAGAGGGCACAGAGAAGGAGCCCAGGCACTAGGGTTCTAGCCTCAGTGCTCCAGAGTGGCAGAGGAACGGCTGAGTTGCCAAGCCTCGAAACTTGAGCAGCCACATGAACTGAGACAATGGGCATCTCTGTGATCGAGGTTGCTGGAAGACAGGTGCTGCCTCCTCCATGCTTAGCCCCAGTGGGACAACAGCTCCTTGTGCAAGACTCTGGAGGAGGTGGCAAGGGGACCCCAGGGATGGTTGAGATTGCATTTGCTGCCAGCTTGTAGGACAGGGCTTAGCGTGGGTCAGATTGGAGCTGACTTAACAAGAATACAGAAATGGAGTGTTTCTTGAGTTTGTGCGCCAAGATTCCTCCCAGGCGCACCTGTCTGTTGTATCTGCACCATGGGGCTGGGACTGTGCTTCATCCTGAGCTAAATTGTTGGGACTTAGCGGGGTGCCTGGCACATAGTAAGTGCTCAAAATACATATGCTGAATTCACTTTTCCTTGGTAGCTACAGAGATCTTCCTAAAACCTATGTCTGTTTCAGTGATTCCCCTGCAACCCTCAGAATAAAATCCAAACTCCTATCCTGTCCAGCAAGGCCCACTGTGATCAGAACCCGCCTCCCTCACGGCCTCATCAAGGCAGCCCATCTCCTCCCCTCACTCCACCCCTACTCTGCACTCTCCTCTCCTCTCCAGCCAAACCACATGATTCATAGCTTCCCAGACTTGCCAGCCTGTTTCAGGGCGTGCCCCCTTTGGTTACCTGGCCCCTGCCCCTTTCTCTACCGACTGAGTTTTCAATCAGTCTTCAAAGCTCAGCACAAGTGTTTTCTTCCTTAAGAAGACTTCCCTAATGTCTTCCCCACAAAGGCAGAGGAGACCCCTCCGGCTCTGGAGCTGACTGCTCACATCCAGGTCAGACTCTCTTCCCCCTAGCCCCAGCTCCCAGGTGGTGGTTTCTTTAGTGCCCTGCACCCTGCCACGTACACCGTAGGCTTTCCAGAAATGCTCACTGTTCACTGAACCTTAGTCCTAACCCTCCGTGGACTCACAATGTGATCTCGAGCCACCTCTCCCCTCTGTGGGCCTCGCTTTTCCACACTACCCTATGGGGGTGGGAGTGGAACTCAATGGTCTCTCATGGCCCTTCTTTCTCTCAGCTGGGCGGGGCAGTGATGGTGCAAGAAGACCATTCACCTGTGTGCTCTGCAGGCCCACCAAGGGCAGAGCACGCTCAGATGTGTAGCTGCACCTGTAGCTCCCCATGCGCGGCCACCTGAGAGCAAGTCCCTGCCTGTATGGGGGCACGTGAGCAAAGGCGTGCGTGGTCTTCTGGGTGTTGATGCTCTCTGTCCACCCAACCCCCCTCCCCAATCAACCACTGGCCCAGTGAGAAATTCAGCAGGAGCCAGAGATGCCAGTCCAGCAGCAAGTTAATATGCAAGGAATGAGCATCCTGCAATATGCATGGCCTGAGGCTGGTGTCCCATGGGGCTTTGTCCTTCCCAGGCTTGCGCGTGCAATACCCTCCCTCCACCCCCAGGTCTAGACACAGACACGGCCAGCCTGTGGTATAAAGAGCCAGAGATTTAGCTCCAGGTGTCCCCCACTTGACGTCCTATGGGAACCTTAAACTCCACATTCATTCCTTCATCCATGGCTCTTAAGTTCACATCATGTGCCAGTTGGCGGCAAATATGTCAGTGAATATCACCCTGTCCTGCGCTCAGAGGTTCACAGTCTAGTGGGGGAGACAGACAACAAACAGGAAACAGGTGCTGTAGTTTCAGAAAAGCAGTACTAAGGAAAGATTAGGCTGATGGGATACAAAATGACTCAGAGGGGCAAAGTGTATATAAGGAAGGCCTTTCTGAGGGGATGGCTTCAATCAAAAGATGAGGAACCAGCAAAGCAGATAACTAGGAAAGAACGTTTCAAGCAGAGGGTATAGCACATGCAAAGGCCCTGGGGTAGGAGAAAGCATGAAATGTATTTGAGGAACAGAAAGGAGGCCACATAGCTGGAGCTCCATCAGTGAGGAGAGAGTGGCAGGGGACACATCAGAGCTTTGGACACAGTAGGGAGACTTAACTTTATTCTGAGAGCAAGGGAATGCCCCTAGAAGGTTCTGGGCAGAGGAAACCAAATCTATTCCTTCTCTCTGTGCCTCTTCTCCTTGGTATCCTTCTTCTTCTTCTTTTTTTTTTTTTTTTTTAGAGATTTTATTATTTGACAGAGAGAGTGCACAGTAGGGGGAACAGCAGAGGGAGAGGGAGAAGCAGGCTCCCCGCTGAGCAGGGAGCCCAATGCAGGACTCGATCTGGGGACTCCGGGATCATGACCTGAGCCGAAGGCAGACACTTAGCGACTGAGCCACCTAGGCGCCCTCTTGGTATCCTTCTTAAAGACTATGTCTTCCTCATAATCATATCATCAGTTCCCAGCACAGGGCTTGGCATGAGCTGGCATCAGACAATGTTTGCTGAATGAATGAATGGCCGGTTCAGGCTGTCCTGACTCAAGGCTTGAATGAGTGAGTGGCTCAGAGTGGGTGAGCTGGGCCACTGGGGAGTCATCAGGCAGCTCAGATGGGAGTCATCTGAGCAAGATTAATATATTTAGGTGCCCTGCCCACTGAAAAGAATCTGGTATTCTTCATACATAATTCATAATAGAAATAATACTATTCTGTGAAGCATAATACTTACAAGCATGCTGAAATGGAAACAACTTCTTTTTGGGGATTTTTCAATTGCAAAATTCTGGATAAGTTCATCGAAGCAGAATTTCTTCTCTCTTTCTCTGTGTGTGTGTGTGTGTGTTGCTGCTGGCTTGCAGGTGCCCCAAGCTGGATTATCTGACCCTTGGGTCAACCATGCTAGAAGGCAGGCCTGACCCAATGGTCCCCTCAGTGATATGGTCTTGGCTTTGAGCTCAGGACAACGTCAAATGCCAAAGTGGCCCCAGTGGCCCAGGCCTGATAGCAAGTGGCCCACAGAAGCACTATTGGCAGTTCCTCAAGGCTGTGCCTGATGTGGCAGGGGCTCAGTGCATGAACCCATGCCACCCCCTGGGCCACCAAGGCTTTGATGCCCCTGCCCATTTCTGACCCTCTGAAAACTGTACAAAGTAACCAAGGCACCGAGAGACTTCTTAGAGGAAGAATCTAGGGCTCAGAAAGGTTGTTTAACTTGCAGTCACTCGGCAAGTGGAGATCAAGTTGCAATTTAAGCATGAGACTGGCCCCCAAGCCGACTTCATTCCCCTCCTCCTCTGGGTGGGCCAGACAAGGCAAGAGCACCAAGGGGCACAGCCTATCTGTCCAGATCTGATTCCCAGAGATGAGAAGAATGAACTGTGGTGCTGAACCCAGCTCAGCCTTGCGGTGGGCTCTACAGTGGGCTCATCCTCTTTGGATGCCCAGCTGATCTCTAAGCTCAAAGCACTCCTAAGCCATTCCCAGGGCTTATCCTTGTCTCCAGGTCTCCATGTGGATCCCACAGCATTATATAGACACAGTGCTAGGGACCCAGAGGGGCTCCAGAAGCTTGAACAGAAGCTCTGGGCTTGGGCTCTGGGTCCCAGGATTCACTCTTACTTCTTACTTACTCCCACAGTGGCGGACTTCACAGTTTCTATCCATCATTCAATGCCAACCACACCTGCTCTGCTTATGGACCCTGTAGGGAGTTAGACTCAGTTCCCGAGGGGGAGGAAGGTTGACCTCCCTTCCCCACCTCAATGCACTCCCTGGAGACAGGGCTCTGGAAACTCAAACAAAGCAGATCAGAGATTCTCAGGGAGAATGGGAAGGCGGGTGGCTCAGGGCAGCACCCCCACGTGCAGTCCAGTTTCCCCAAAGCAACCCCGGAGTAAGCTCTGCCTCCACTGGGCTCTAGCACACTCCACCCGCACAACCCCCAGTGGGTGGGAAGTGACAAATGAGCCTGAGGAAGCGGAGAAGGGGAGGCAGCGATCAATAGCATTAACATGATGCCCAAATTAAATATTGACTTTCCTGGTTGACTCTAGGGATGCCTGGATTGATGGCTGGGGCTCTGCCATGCACTGCAGGGAATGGGGACATACCAGTCTGGAGCAAGCCCAGTGGGGAGCCCAGTGAGGAGGCTTGCTCCCCCTGACCAGGCAGAGAGGGCTGCAGAGAGCCCCGGGCACGTGCCTGTATCTCCATCTTGTACCCTGGGAACTCCCCGGGAATCCAAAGTTCCCTCCTCCCAGAGGTCTTAGGGCTGAGGTTTTGTTGAACACCCACCTCTACCCTCCATCTGCTCTGCAGGACTTGCCGCTGGCCTGCAGCCCAATAAATGAGTAGAATCAATCTCCATGATGATATCCATTCCCGGTCTCAGGACCCTGCCTCCCCGAATGGCAGAGCTGGTTATTTTTGGTCTGTTATTATGTAGGAACTTGGGGACGGGGTAAGGATGACCTCTTCATTGCTTGGAAATATTCCATCATCCTTGACAGCTAATTTACCTTCAGACCCTACAGTGGACCCTAAGCTTCCTGTCCCTTTTCGTAGCCCCACTGCAAGAGTTGTCTATACCGTCTTCATTTCTTTACCTCCTGCTCACTCTACAGCCTACTCCAATATGGCCTCTTGCCGCACCCATGACCCTAGTACAGCTCTGTGTTCCACTTCCGTGAGTCTGACCACCTACTTCCTACTTGAAATTCCCCTTTGACTACCTCCAAGGTATTTCCAGGTTAACACATTCAAGGCCAAAGTCATAATGTGTCTCCCCCAAAGCTGGTTCTCTTCTGGTGCTCCATATCTAATGGCACAATTGTCCATCATAAGAAAGAAGCCCATGAGTTGTCCTTGGCTCCTTCCCATACTGTCCTTATCAGGGGCCGACAACTCCACCCACTACATACATATAGATTCTGTGCCCCCTCTACTCTAAGTTCCCTTCATGTATGGTCCCCTCACTGGTCTCTCTGCATCCATCCTTACTCTTTGTTAATAACCCACCCCCATCCATTTCCCATCCACTCAGTGCAATCCTGTTAATAAATAAATCTGATCATGCTGGTCCCTGGCTCTACACTCTTCTTGACTTCCCACTAGCCCGCATGCCAAAGCCCTTGTGGGAGGCTCCCCTGTCCTGGACATTAAGATGTATGTTGAGGGCCTGAGAGGGTAGGGATCTTCCTGGGGTTGGTGGCCTTGGAGAAGTGCAGGGAAGAATAATAGGGGGTGCTAGGGACTGGCCCTTAAAAGCCCAACTGTGGGACCTCATGAACTGCCACGGTAGGCAAGAAGCCTTGAGGAAACTAAGTCCAGAGAGGCAGAAGTTCACAGCATCCTGCATCCAGGGTCTCCCTCAGGCCTCCTTGGTCACCTAATTTCTTTTTAATTGGTGCCTAATGGAAGCGAATTAAACCCTACTGAGTTTTATTATGTCTGTTCAAGTGCCAGTCCTAACCTGCCTCCCTTCTCCCAGGGTCTGGGGCTGCAGGTAGAAGGAAGGAAGACAGGCTGTGGGGTGAGGGAAAGGTCTCCTTGGGACACCCCCCTCCCTGTCCACCTATATTCCCTGAATACCTAGATTCTAGGAACACTGACTTAGGACCTACTTCATGCTGGTACTGTGCTGGGACTCTTCCCTGCGTCACCTTCTTGAACCCTCACCATGACTCAGTGAGGCAAGTGGTACTTGTGACCTCCTTTCCACAGATGACACTAAACTGACTTGTCCAAGGTCAATGTCTTTATTCTGTCTAGAGCTGTGCCATCCAGTATGGTAGCCACTAGCCACACATGGTTACTGAAGACTCAGAATGTCACCAGGCTGAATTGAGATGTGCTGTTCATGTGAAACAAACACTAGATTTCAAAGACTTAGTATGAAAAAGAACATAAAGCATGTCGTTGGTAATTTATGGAGTATGTGTTGAAATGATGTCTTCTACATATTGGGCTAAATATATTATTTTTTTAAAATCTCGGGTGCCTGGGTGGCTTAGTTTGTTAAGCATCTCCCTTTGGCTCAGGTCGTGATCCCCGGGTCCTGGGACTGAATCCCCCATCAGGCTCCCTGCTCAGCAGGGAACCTGCTTCTCCTTCTGCCTGATGCTCCCCTTGCTTGTGCTCTCTCTCTCTTTGACAAATAGGCAATAAAATCTTTAAAAACAAACAAACAAATAAAATAAATCTCACCTTTTTTCTTTTTAAAAATGGCTACAAGAGAATTTGAAATTTACAATTGTGTATGTACATTTCATTTTCTTGTTGGACATTGTCCCAGGGTCTGTTCTTACAAAGGTAGGGCTGGTCTGCTCACCCGTGACCCTGCCATGGCCCGGAAGGCAAGGGAAGCTGCGGCTGAACTTGGGTGAGCCTCTGGGGCTGTCCTATCTCTCGGGAGGGCGGCATGTCCCCTTCAGCACCCCGGACAGCGCCCTGGCTTCCCTCTGAGCCTGGTACTGTGTACAGGTCACTGGCAAATGCTCCCCAGGAATAATACCAGCAAGGAAGGCTGGGTAGGAATTATAGATATCTTCATTCTGCAGATGAAGAAACCAACGCTGGTTTGTGCATTCCCTCTGTTCAGTTAGTAAAGATCTGCTGATGCCTACTCTGGAGCCCTCGACTGAGCTCACAAACATGAACCACATCAACGTGACTATCACCAGTTCTGCGAGCAATGTGACAGAGAAAGTGTGTGCCAGGGCTGAGATGGGGAGTTCAGGGATGGCTTCATAGATGGGCCACTTGGGCTGGATCTAGAAGGGTGAAGGGATTTGCTGGTGTGAGCAGGAGGGGAGTTCCAAGCAGAAGAAATAGCATGTGCCTAGGCACAGAGGTGAGAGAGACAGGTTAGGAGAGGTAGACAAGGGTCACATCACCAAGGGTCTTGCATTCTAGGCTAATTCTAGGATCCCTAGGAGGCTTCTGGGCAGGGCAATGGGCAGGCCAGGTGGACAAAATCCTGGAGACAGGAGGCAGAGAGAATAAGGAGGATGATGAGCAGAGAGATTCAAGTACAGGAAAGAAACGATAGGTTGATTGCTATCAGCCCTGAAAGAAGGACTAACAGGCCTACAGATAAGGAAACTCAAGGCTGATAGGGCTTTGCTGATAGGGGGCAAGGCTGTCTAAGGTCACACCTGCTGCTGCTAGTCAGTGCCTGGGGGAGTGAGGACTGTGGGGCCAAGAAACACAGAGCTTCAGCCCAGGAAAGCTCTGGCCCTGACCACAGATGTGAGTTTCTTGCCTCGGGAGCCTCTGCGCTGCTGCTGTGGTTGCTGCTTGAGCAGAATCAACAAGGTGAATACTAAACTGCCTTAATCCAGATGCACAGTGAGAAACCGCGAGAGGGGAGGGGAAAGTGCATGGTAGCTCAGCCCCAGAGAACCCCGTGGTGGCCAGCGAAACCCAAGGCCAGGAAGAAAGGAGATAGGAATATAGGAAAGACACTGAGAAGGCACTAGGTGGTAGCTCAAAAGAAAGCCTGGCCCGTGGCTGGGGGCGGGGGTGGTGGTTGTCACTGCTGGCCCAAGGTCAAGACCAGGGCCTTTGTTTATGCTAATTGCGCCCATCACAGCACCCAACCTCTACCTGGGCCATACACAGCCCTTTCTTGGGGAGTTTCTGATTGGAATTTAAAAGAAAGTTTCTTGGGGTGCCTGGGTGGCTCAGTGGGTTAAGCCGCTGCCTTCGGCTCAGGTCATGATCTCAGGGTCCTGGGATCGAGTCCCGCATCGGGCTCTCTGCTCAGCAGGGAGCCTGCTTCCCCCCGCCCTTCCTCTCTCTCTGCCTGCCTCTCTGCCTGCCTCTCTGCCTACCTGTGATCTCTCTCTGTCAAATAAATAAATAAAAACTCTTAAAAAAAAAAAAAAAAAAAAAGAAAGTTTCTTCCTCTTTGGGGGCAAAGCCAGTGACAGGAGCTAGGAAGCCTAGTTGGGGGCAGTGAGGAAGCTTGCCTAAAAGAATGAAGCTGACACAGAGCAGCTGTAAGGGACAGATCATCTGGAGGCACCCTCACCCTGGGTCCCAAGACCTATGGACAACCACACATGCCCACCGCTATCTTCCCTGAAGCTTGCAACTCCTGAATGAACAAAGTTCCCTTTTATGCAGGCTGGCTGGGATCAAGAGTCTGCCCCTCACAGCCACAGGCCCCAGTATAGTCATTTACAAGGTGTGTGTTTGGGAAAGTCATGTCCCCTCTCTGAGCCCTGATTTTCTCATCTGTCAAATGGGGGAGTCACAGTACCTACCTTCAAGTCTCAAATGAGGTCGTTCCTGAGAGAGCCCTGTGCACTGTGCGTGCCTGGGCTGCCGGGGGGGTGGGGGGTGGCAAGGAGGCCTGGAAAAGCCCAGGGCCTAGAGGCACAGGTCTGAGGACTCTGCTGCTGCTCCTCTGACCAGGCCCACAGCAGGCAGGATTCAGAGAAGACTGGGGGAGCCTGGACCTTGTGGCCAGCCCCTCTTCCAGGGGCTTTTAGCTGTGACCCCTGCCGCAGCAGCCAGTCCCTTCCCCCTTCTCCCCCATCTAGGCTCCCACAGCACCTAACCCCTCCCTCTGAAGGGTCAACCACCCGAGACTGGGTCCCTGGAGAGTGGCCCAGGGGTGCCTGTGCTGCTGAATGACCAGGCCGGCAGCCGCACCTGTGGCCCTGCTCACAATGCTGCCTGACCACAGGAGCGCCACTGCCCACCCTCTAAGACATTTCCATGTGCCAATCCTACACCTCTTCTTCCTGGGCGCCACCATCCACTCCAGCGTGTGAGGAATACACCCCAGCATAAGCCTCCCACCCTGGCCCTCTGGCCCCTCTCCTCTACACCCACCCTGAGCCCTGGACCCTGAGGCTCCATGGCCATCCAGCGCCCTGCTGCTCCCCTGCTGCCAGGAAGCTCAGGTCCCAGGGAGCTGAGCTCCAGCTTCCTGTCCTGTCAGGGGGAGGCTGATAAAGACGGAGGCAGGCAGCTCCACTGCCCACCGAGCCTGGGCTGCAAATCCCAGCTCTGACTCTGATAGTGGCCTTGAGCAAGTCACTTCCCAATTCTGGCCTGATTTTCCCACCCACAGACCTAAAACCTTCCAGTTATTCTGAGGGATCAGGGGTTGTGTGTCCAAAGCTCCTAGCACAGAGCACAGCTCGAAACCAAGTGCCAAGAGATAATAGATAAAAGCCTTTAGAAGTGTCTCCCGTGCCAGGCCTTCGCTCAGCACTTTGCTCATATTAACATGCCTCATCCTCTCAACAACCCTGTGAGGTGGGTACTATTACCAGCCCTATTTCACAGAAACCAAGGTCACTAAGCTCTGCCTTGGCTCCAGCCCTGGCAGTCTGGCCTGTGAGTCCCAGGGAATAGCAACCATGACCATCACAGCCAAGGGGGAAGGTCAGCTGCCAGGGGCCCCCTCCCACATTCCCAATCTGCTTACCCCAACCCAGGCCCTGACAGGAGACAGGATGTGCCCAAGGTCACCCAGGGAGTCAGGGGCAAAGACAGAGTCAGAGCCCAGGTGCCCCCTCCCAGTCAGGGTAGGCCTGACCCCATTATACAATTCGAGGAGACCCAGTGAGGTGAACCAAGGAGACAGGGGAACAAAATTGGGGTCCCGGGGCTGGGCCTTCACCCACGGGAAGCAAACAGCTCAGCAGCAAAATCCACAGAGTGAAGTTTATTCCCGACAAAGTTTCCCTCCCCCCTCCCCAGCCCAGGACAGGGACAGACAGCTGGGGTGAAGATGGGGGGCCTCTGAGAAACAGGGAAGGGCCCTGGCCCCCCCCAGGCCATGCCATGTCTGGCTCCCCCAGCCCGGCTGAGTCCACTGCGCCTCCCTGCCCAGCCCTTGGGAGAGGGGAGGGGGCGCCGGCTCCTGGGTGGTTCCAAAGTGGAGTGTGAAAATAGAGAGATATATATATTTATACGCAGTGGGCAGTCCGGTGTGCACTCACACCTCTGTCTGGAAGTCACCATCAGGTGGCTCTGCGGGCTCCCAGGCGGCTGCTCGGTGCAGGCCCAGCCGTTCTCGGGGCTTGGGGGGAAGCGAGCCCAACGTCATCGACTTGAAGGTGCTCCAGCTCTGGTGTCTCCGCTGTTGGGACAAGCCGGGATGCTCCCCAGGGCTGGGCTTCTCCTGTGAGAGGCAGTGGGAATGACCCGTGGAGATGGACCCATACCCTCTCGCTCATTGGGCAGGACAAGCAGAGGAGGCCCAGAGAGGACCAGAAAAGCCCAAAGTTACCCAGTATCCAGGTGCCTGAGTAGGGTTCAGACCCAGATCTGCTTGGCTCCAGAGCTGGAGGAATGAGCCCTGTGCACTGAGAGGCCCCTAGGGTTCATGTCTTCTATGTGCCCATCCTCCTCGAGATCCTGCCGGAGCCCCAGCAAGGCTCCCCATGCCCAGGCAGCCCCAGAACTGTCACTTATGCCATGGGTAGGCCCGTGGTGAGGCGGGCTGAGGTTGCCCAGGAAGGGGAGGAGGGCTGGGAGGGCAGAAGCCCCTCACAGCCCGCCTGACCCTGACTCTGACCCAGCCCGGGGGACTTATACTACACATGCTCCACTCGGCTGTCCCACCTGAGGACGCACTCCACTGCTTCTCCCTCTGCAACGGGGGCCACGGGTCCAGGTCCGACCCTTGGGGGCCCTGTGTCGGGTTGGGCCCGGAGCTGTGGACAGGGAACACTCGGGAGGGGCCCTCACCTTGGCTGTGGACTGGCTGCGGTAGCGGTCGAAAGTGTGGAATTTCTGGTTGAGCTCGTGGTAGAGTTCCGAGTGCCGCTTCCGGGTGTGCATCACCTTCTGGGAGCCACAGAGGGTCAGAGGAGGGGAAGGGCACTGCACCGGGCAGCACGGTGAACTAGCCTCTACCCCTGCTCCCCAGCATCCTGGCACTCCACATCTCTGCCTGCCGCTGGCCCCCTAGGACAAGGCCCCACTCTCCCTCGACTTCCCAGATCTGAGCTTGGGCTCGGACTGGAGAATGGTAGGAAGATGCCCACGGAAGCCATGTGCTTGTGGTCCTTGGGTCAGGCTCTGCAGGGAAGCTTTGGCTCATGTTAGGAATGGACCCTCTGGGGACAGACACCATGGAACAGATGCCCCCCAACACACTCACACGCACACACACACGCACCACTTACCTCAAAGTCCAGGTCTGAATATCGCAACTTCTTTCGCTGGGAGAGGACAACAAGGAGACAGTGAAGGAGAAGAAAGTGTTTTAACTGCACGTGGGGGCTTTAGAGCAGGAGCCCTGGTACTCCACATCTGCCCTCACACCCCACTGCCAGCCCGGGCCCAGGAGCCAGGAGCTCTTAAGGGGAGCCCTGGGACTGGAGCAATAGGACAGAAGCCTGGGGGATGAGGAGCTGAGGTGTGACCCCACTGCAGCCCCGCATTCCCACCGCTCCTGCAAGGCCCACACACACCCAGACCTGCAGACAGACACACCACAGACACCCCAGCCAAGTGTCACCGAAACATGGATTTCTACATGGGATCACAGAGTAGACCGTCCCTCCTCTGGGCCCCAGACTTTACCTTTCACCCCATCCTGCCCCATTCTCTGCCAGCCATAGGCGCCCCTCTCCTTGGAAACTTCCACTTGCCCGGTGAACACAAGGACTCAGTTTTCAGTCCTTCCTTGGACCCCGCCTTGCTGACAAACCAGGTCTTGCCTCCCTGGCCTCTGTACCCCTCCAGCCCCTCGCTTGCCTAAGAGCACGAAACGTTCAAGGCCCTGTGGACCTATGCAGTGTACAGTACTGTTCAAGGATGAGGCCTGAGAGTCTTAGTGTTGGCACCAGGAGTACTCATGAAAGCAAGGTCAACTGTCCTGGGTTACCCTGGGGAAACTGGGGTCTGGGGAGGGGAAGGGACTTCCCCCAAGGCCCTCAGGGATGATGCTAAGACCACCAGCTAAGATTTCCTAAGTCCTGGGCCCAGCAGACATGATCATCGCCACTGGCCTCCATGACACCACGCCCTCCTGATCTTCCCACCATCCCTGGCTTCCCCTGGATGAGGCCCTCCATGCTCAGCCCTAGACTTTCTCGTGCCCTTGACCAAGCACCACCACGCGTGTGCCCTCCCTGTTCTGGCCACATCTCTCTTTCTGGAGGCAGCAGGACATCTCTTCCTGTCCCCTGTTGCCCACAGGCACCACACACACAGCTGTGCCCAACTAAAAAAACTCCGAATTCCCCACCCCAAACCCATTCCTCCGCCTCCACTCCACTGCAGTTGTCTGCACCAGAATCCTGGACGTCATCCTTGACCCCTCAAGACACCACCACATTTATTGCTACCTCCCACACACAGAGCCCAAAACTGGCCCCTCCTCCGTGGCCCAGCCCCGGGCAGGTGTCCACAGAACAAAACCTGCCGTGACGCCGACTGAGCTCCTCCCTGGCTCTGGTGTCGTTTTGTCTTTGTTATGCCTTCCTGTTTCTGCCATCTGCAGCAGGAGCGGGCACCAAATGTTCAAGAAACATTTTTGGGAGAGAAACTAAACTTGCAAACCTCTAGCTGCTAACTTAATTTCCTTTGTGCGGAGGATGAGGAGAGATGTCGGAGGCCAAACACGAGCAGCCTACGGTGTCTGAGCTGTGACTCCAGCCCATCCTTATCTGTATTTCCATCATCCCTCCAGAGTTCTAGAATGTCTTAGAGTTCTACAGTGGCTCACTGCTTGTCACCTGCTTGTTCCCAGTAATTCCCTGAGGAAGCTGGAGGGAAGGTGGGGCATCCACAGAAAACACACAGGCAGGGAGACAAAGGGGCTTTTCTCAGGAAGAGAGGCTTTTCTCAGGGGCGTTTTTCAGGAAGAAAGGGTCCACGACCAGAGGCCTAGGGCCAGTGCCTGAGGCTGATTTCAGGGATGTTAACAGCATCAATTTCCAATTATCTAGCACTTTCTACTTGCTCCACAAATACACAAACATTTATACCACTCAATTAGTCCTCGGAACAACTCTACAATGAGGCTGCCCTCTTTACAAACAAGGAGACTGAGGCCTGGAGAAAGATGACACTCGGGACCTCACGGCTGATCGGTGGTGCTCAGATCCAAACTCAGACCTGCCAGACTCAGCGACCTGGGCTCCCAGCCCCTGATGTGGCTTCCCTAACAACCCAGCACTGCGCCCCTCCAAGGAAGACCCGTCCTAATCAGTCGCCTCAAAGGAGGAACCGAAGCAAGCAGGAAAGCATGAAAAGTGCGCCCTCTGCACACGGAGTCCCAGCCCATCTGAGTCCAGAGAAGCCAGAATTCCTTTGTGCCGGTAGGAGCAACAGCGAGGAAGAAAGGCATGGTGTACACACTCCCAGCCACTTGGCACAAAGGAGCCGCTTGGCAGGGGGCAGCGCCTGCTGTCCCTCCCTGGCTGCTGCCTGCTACTCAGACATCATCTGGGGCCCATGGGGGCAGGCCTCCCCCAACCCACCCCACGCCCTATGGCCCCTCACCTCCAAGGAGCCCAGCTTCATGGTGGAGCCTGGCACAGTACGGGGCATGGTCCGGCTGCGCTCCCCTGGCTCAGGTATTTGGCGAGCACTGGGCGTCGGCGGGGGTGGCTGGAAGGTCATCCCGTAGGGGTTCTGTAGGGACCCATAGGCAGGGCCCAGCCCCAGGCCTGAGTGGTCCACAGACAGGAAGCTGGGGTAGCCTTCAGGGTGGGGCAGCGTCTTGGCAGCGCGCCGAGGGGTGCCCTCGGGCCGGGCCCTTGGGGGTTCTTCGCCAGCTCCACCCCCGCTGCCGGGCTGCAGGCTCAGAGTCCGCCGGGGCAGCACCATGTAGTCCCCCTCGGAGCCCGGCTCGGGCCGCAGCCATGTGAGATCCAGCTGCCGCAGGCCGCCTTCACCACACATGTACACGGGGTTGGCCTCCTGCGGGGGCGGGGGCTCCCCCAGCCCTGGCGAGGCCGCCATGGGCACCAGGATATTCCCGGGCAGCGGTGAGAAGCTGAGGCCGCCCTCAGGACCCACGAGGCAGGACTTGGGCTCCTCGTCCTCGTCCAGGGACAGGCGGGAGAGTGTGCCCGTGATGGTAGATGGGTTGCAAGTGTTGACCTCCTTGAACAGAACTGAGGGCAGGAGTGGGAGAGAGGTAAGTCCTGAGGAGGAGGGGTCCCCGATGCCCTGGCCCAGGCTGGATGGGTTCCAAGCTCCTGAGCTTGGACTGAGTCCAAGGAGAGGAAACAGTCCTGGAGAGATGGCTATGCGGGAGGCACTCTCTCACATACCAGATGGGTTGAGAAGAGGGGTCAGACCGGCCCAGAGCCCCACAGCAAGGCAGGGCGAGGGATGAAGCCAAGGCCTAGCTCCCACGGTCAGCTCCCAGTGCAGGTCCTGACCTCTGACCCCCACAGCCCCAAGACTGTCAAAATGGCCTTGCTCCTTTCCCTGCCTTGGCCCGGTAGCTCCTCCCCAGGAGCCAGAAGTGGAAAGTGGATTCTGGTACGAAGCATGGAAATGATACAACAACGTGACAGCCACTGCATACCAACCATCCTGTTGGGCATTTGATGTCCCCTAATTCAGTTAAGGCTCCGAGAAATAAGCCCTTTGCCCAAAGTCACACAGTAAGTGGTGTTCACAGCTTTGACTCCAACTTCGGGCTCTCTGACTAAACTCCACAACCAGACCGTTAACAGGCCCTCCCTTCCTGCCCACTCTCAGGGGCCATTCTCGGCTCTCAGGCAGACTCACCTGTCTGACAGGCCAGATCCACATCCTTTTCAAAGTCTGACTATAGGCAGAGAGGAACAGAGCAGATGGGCAGAGAGAGGATCCATGTATCAGGGTGGGGGCAGGGGGCTCGCCCCTCCCCAGCCACCCAGAGGGGCTGCCCTTGGCATAGTGCCTGACAGAGCCCAGACGGGGTCTTCTCCAGCCTCACCCAACAGGTGGGAAAACTGAGAGGGGAGAGGACCTGCCTGATGCCACCAAGCTGTCAGTGACTGGGCCTGACTCAGACCGGGTCTCTGTCCCCTCCCTGTCTCTCATCCCGGGGCAGGAGGACTGGAGCGGGGGAGCATGTTCAGAACCCACCCACAGCCTGCTTCAGCCTCCTCGCTCACCAGGATCTGCAGCTGCCCGTTCTTACAGGAGTCCGGGGAGTCTTCACTTTCATCCGCCCGGCACACGCCCATCTGGCACTTCACCACGTCCTGGACCTGGGGGCAGCGGGCACCTGCTGGGCTTCAGGCCACCACAGGCCCCCTGGCCACAGCTGGCTGTGCTTCCCACCCCAGGCACCCAGGTGGGTGTGGAAGGTCAGAGGGGAGAAGGAGCCCCGGAGGCCCAAAGGCCAAGGTCAAGACCTCCCCAAGCAACCAGCTTCCGCACCCAGCTAGGAGCGCCCCCTCCCCAAACCTTGGGGCTTGGCTCCGCCCCGTCCGCACAGGTGAGGCGGATGGGAAGGGGCGGGGAGAAGCCCAGCCCCACCTCCCGGCGCAGGAAGCAGTGCACTGCTGTGATGACGAAACCCTGCGCGGAGTTGAAGACCGCAAAGAGAGCCTGGAAGAGGACGGAGCGCCGGTCTGTCATGGCCAGGACGGCCGACATCCAGGTGAGCGCCAGCAGCGGCAGCACCACGCAGGAGCTCCAGAGCGAGGCCCTGAGAACGGCAGCAGAGGGCCCATCAGAGTGACCCTCCGGGGACGGGGTTGCTGAGTCCAGGCCCGCGCTCGGCCTGGGGCCCGTAAGACGCCCAAGACTGGCAGAGGGCCAAACTCCAAGACCTCAGCCATGTCCCCAAGCAGACAGAGGCCAGGAGACCACGGCAGAGAGACAGAGACCAGAGACAGAGCGGAGAAGGGCTGCAGCGGGGGCCAGAGCGTGGCGGAGGAGAGGTGGGAGGGGTCGAGAGGGCGGGGCTCAGCCAGAGCCAGCGTCCCGGCATGGAGACCCGAGCAAGTAAGTGGACAGAGCTGGATGGGAGAGAAGACCGGGAGGGAGGCAGATGCAGATGCTGTTGACTTTCAGCCCCAATCTGCGTGGAATCACAGGCCTGGGATGCACCCCCAGAGATTCCAGGAGAGGCGGGAGGGGGCCGGATACGGAGAGACAGCAGACGCAGGAGGGAGAGAGCATGAGGCAGGCCGACACAGAGATCTAGCAGTCAGAGAGCACGGAGGACGTGAGCGCACACATCTTTGGGGATGGGCCCAGGCCCGGGGCAGCAGAGCCTCTTCCCCCTCAAGGAGGCTGTGCCAGGCTGCAGGGGGGGGGGGGGGCGGTGCTCAGAGCCCTGGGCAGAAAGTGCATAGCTGGGGCTGGCCAGAAAAGCTGGGGTCATGACCAAACCCACACCCCCCCACACACTCCTTGAGCAGGGACAGCCAAGGAAAGAGGTAGACGTGCCCTGGCATCCAGGCCCCAGAGCCAGCCCACCCTCACCAGCTAGGGCCCACGTGGGCACAGCAGGGCAAGTTTGCCCTACTGGGCCAGGTGCCACGCCCAGCCTACTCTGCCTCGTGAACACCCCGGCAGGAGAGTCAGGCAGGGGTGGGAACAGCCCCAGACAAGGCAGAGAGATGGGCAGGGGGCCAAGACCTGTCCTAGGAAGAGAAGCTGGGGGCTATTCAGCCTGGCAGGGGGCGGGCACAGTGGTCTCCACAGCCCCTGGGGGCGCAGCCAAGACTCAGAAAGGGCCTAATCACAGTCATAAGAGCTACCATTGATTAACCACCAATCCTCTGCCAGGCCCTACACTGAACAATTTACATACATTAGTTCACACTGTGATCAAAACAACGCCAGTAAACAGGCATGGGGATTATTATCCCAATTTACAGATGAGGAAACTGGAGTGTGCCCAACTGGGAGAGAGAGACAGAGCTGGAATGCAGACCCAGCCTGGCCGCCTCCAAAGCCCAGACTTTTAACTGCTAGTTCTGAGAGACTGGGTCAGGGAGGCAGACGGAAGCCCGAGGGAGAGGGAGCTTTCTACCACACACAGCTTCCCAGAGATGGTGCCAGCTGCTTCCAGAAGCCGTGAGCTTCCCTGACCCAGGAGGTGTGCAAGATAAAGCTGGACCCCCACTGGTCAGGGAGGCTCCAATGGATTTCTGGCCCTGGGTAGGAGGAGGTTGGGCCCAAGGCCCCTGTGGATTCATTCATTCACTCATTCTGCTCTTAAGTGGCTCTGATTTTAGGATTCTCCGCCTCCGGGGGTTATGTTGGTGAAATAGTTCTCCGTCTGTTAGATTCTCTGTCCCCCCAATTGATTGTGAGATTCAATGTCTCTAAAATTCTAAACCTCAGATTCTGTGACAAATGATAAGACTATGATTCACTCATTCTAACATTCTTAGCTTCTGATTGTCTTATTCTAAGATTCTATCATTCTAAGGTTCTATGAGCTCAAGAATTCTAAGGGCCTAAGATTCTAAAAGCCTCTGTAGGTTGGGGGGGTGGTGTAAGGAGGGCTCTGCAGCTGTGCCTGGATAAAACATAAGCTGGGAGTGGGGGGCAGGGGTGGGAGCAAGGGGTGGGCACAGGAAACCCAGCATTTTCCAAGAGGCACAGACATTCACTCCCCGTTGCCCTTTGCTGCATCAGTGCCAAGCCCTTGAGAGTGTGTGGCAGTTGGCAGGGCAGGGCAAGCTTTTCAGGGCACTGGGCTGATATCCCTCCTCCCCCCCAACCATGGGCACTGCCCCCCATTTCTTTTGCCCCCGCCCGCCCCCACCCCCTCCCCCCCCGGGGGGCACAACTAACATGGCGTTCCTGGCCGAGGCTGAGCTGAGCAGGGGGCTGGGGACCGCTCCACACGCTGAGCAGGGGAGGAGCAGGCTGGCCCAGGGGCACCGCTCCGACCTCGGGGGCGGCACAGACACGGGAGAGGGGGGGGAGACACATGGGAAGCGGGAGGAGACGGGGCAGCATGAGCCCCAAGTGGGGTGGGAGGGGGGAGGGCAGACGAGAGAGAAAGAGGTGGGTTAGGGTGGGTGAGGGGATGCAGTGGAGCACTCCAGGTGCCCACCTTGCCTGCACCCTTGATGCACCAAGGTCAGGGAGCCCCGGCTGCATCGGCAAGCCCTGAGTCTCTGAGAGGCCCGGCCTGCCCTCCCTGCACCATTTCCCACAAGGCCAAGTCGCAGCCCCCTTACCCGGCCCTCTGCTTCTTGGACTTGTCGGAGATGCCATCACGTGCCATGAGTTTGTTGAAGACGATGATCCCAATGAGCATATTCACCTGGGGGCCCAGTGAGGGGTGGGGGGAGAGACGGGATCACCAGGTGCCCTCCTAGTAGGGAAACCCCCAGGTGGGAGCTGGAGTGCAGGGAGAGGATAGAGCCCCTACGGCCACACCCTTCCCAGGAAGCTAACGGGGCACATACCAGGACAATGACAGCTGCAGGGCCCACAAAGGCATAGAGCAGGCCGCCCTCCAGGGAGAGCCAGCAGCTGGGGTGGAGGGAAAAGAGGGGGCGTCAGACACACCACCGCTCAGTGCCCCCTGGGCTGTCGGTGGGGCAGAGCCTCCAGCTGGGTGACAGTGAGCCTTGGGCTCCTGCTGAGCCTGTTTCCTCTCTAACAAAGACCCAGCCCTGAGCCCACCATGGGTATCTAACGGTGATCTGACCCCTAAGCTAAACAGTTCTTTGGATTGGATTATCCCCAATCCCAGCATATCCTTCTACAGTCAGGGATACAGAGGCTCAGAGGCAACATTTTGCCCCAAGCACAGCAGGCAAGGGCTAGGACCGCGGCCTGAGTATACCCCACGCCCAATGTGATGCGCAAACAGGTCCACTCATCGCCCTGCTGCCCACCGCAGGAGGCCCACGTACTAGCTGGATGTACCGTATCCTTTGGTGCGGGTAAAGCCGACAGACACAGCCACCACCAGGGCCGGCAGACCTGGAGGAGCAGGGGAGGGCCACAGTGAGATGGCTGCGGGTTCTCGGCGTCCTCTCAGCCTCCCAGCCCCAACACAGCTGACCCTGGGCCCAGAGAGCCGGGCCAGGGCCAAAGCTGACCCTGTCCCGTTGCTCCTGCCCTCAAAGCCCAGCGACAGAGTCCGGCACAGGCCCTGCTCACCCCAGCCCAGGCAGAGGAAGCGCTTGCGAACGAGGCGGGTACGCATCCGTCCGATGACAGCCAGGTAGGATTGCCAGGCCTCCGTGAGCACCCAGCAGAAGGAGGAGAGGAAGAAGAAGTGCAAGAAGGCGGCAGTCATGGTGCAGACACCCTGCAGGGAGACGGGAGGGAGGGAGTGGCCCTGAGCAGCCACCAGGGCGGGAGGCGCCGGGCTTCCCACATCCACCGCTGGGCGCTGCCATGGCCGCCCACCTGAGCTCCATTCCGTCCCCCCACAGAGCCCTGTCAGGCACCCCCGCCTCTCTGTACCCACACACAGCACGACACGGGCCCAGTGACATGCACACAGCACTCGACATCCGGGAGGCGGGCGGGCAGGCCACCCACACGCAGACAGGGCTGGCAGGGAGGGGACAGGAGCCGCTGCCACGTCATAGCCAGACGGGCCCCCGCCTGGTGCTTCGCAGAGCCGGCCGAGGGGGCAGAGGGGACAGCCAGCCAAGGTCACCCACAGGCAGGTGGCATGAAAAGCCCTGCTCGGGCTCCCGCAGACCCAAGGCGGCCCAATGCATGAGCACAGGAGCTCAGCTCACAGACGTGCTCCCAGAGGCACAGGGACAGTCACCCCTCGGGTACACACCCCTCTCCAACGGCCCCACATACACTCACACACACTCCTTCCCGCTCAGTCCCTCCCCCAGCACAGGGCTCGGGTGTTTACAAACAGCTGCCACTGCACGGTCCCCAGCAAGCGCTTTCTGCCCTCAGCCCTTTCACTCCTCCCTCACCCTGGCACCCGTGACCTGCACCTGCCTTGCTCAGCACCCGGGACTGGCCCACGAGGATCAGGATGTTGGAAGCCAGGATGGACAGGCAGAAGTTCAGCAAGATGATGGAGCGCTCGGATTTTATGAACCTGAGAGGGCATGGCAGGCAGGGGCAGAGGAGCTAGCCACCGCGTCCAAGCGAGGCTGGCTGGCCACCCCCCACCGCCTCACCCCGCCCAGCGTCCCACCTACCTCCAGAAGGCGGCGTAGATGGCAAGGAGGGTGAGCAGTGCCATGCAGGACACGGCACAGCCGATCACGAGGGGGACCGAGGGGGAGCCTGCCAGCTCCAGGGTCTAGGGAGGATGAGTAGGTGGTCCATGAGGGCACAGGGCTGGGCAGCTGCTGGGGGGCCCGCCCCTTCCCCACACCCTGTCCTGCACCAACGGGCACCTACACCTTCACCCACACTCACACACGGGATGGAACTCCCCACCGCATCTACGTGTGCACGGGCAGACACAGTCACACACGCGGATGTGCATTTAGGCTCGGTCACCCACACTCTACTACACACAACCAGACATGTACGTGTGTGTACACACATGCAGTTGCCCCCAGGCACATGTCGTCCCTGTAAGCACCCTCCCAGTGGCACGGACTTATGTGTGCAGTCCCCCAAGTACACCTGCTCGGACCTGTGTGCGGGATCACCCAGGTCTCCGCCGACACCGCCACATACGGCTCCTGGCAACCCGGGAGCATCCCCTGCCGCTCTCCCAGCCCAGGCACCTCCCTCCTGCTCACCAGGTCCTTGGGCGGCTGGGCCAACACAGCAAAGGTGGACAGGTGCTGGCACTGGCAGCGAGTGTGGGCTGCTTGTGTCTCCAGCGTCTGGCAGCTCTCGGTGTCCCAGTCCCCTGAGCTGGCATCTCTGGAGTCAGGGGAGAGGTGGAGTGATACCCAGCCCAATTCTGTGGCCCCACCCCCAGAGCTAGAGGAAATCCAGGGTGAGGCCAGTGGCTGGGAGCCCCAGGATGAACCCTGGATCCCTCCAGCCAAGGACAGCCCCAGAGAACTCTCTTGCTTTCCAGGAGAGACAGCCCCCTGACAGAGAGGTGCTAGAGCTGCACCCCCCACCCCAGCAGAGCCCCCACCCAACTCACGCTCTGGAGTAGTCCCAGCTGGCGCAGTGGGGATCCGTGGTACCCTGGGGAGAAGTCATGAGCACAGCATGGGGCGGGGAGCTCCCCCAGACTACTACCCATCCTGCCACAGCAGACCCCCCACAAGCCAGAGGTTCAGACTGCTATCGGACAGGGCTTTGGCTGCCCGCAATGGGGTACCCCAAGGTTACTGTCTGGACCCCCACTCACGTTGATGATGTACGAAAGCTCCACTGTGATTAGGGGCTCAGCTGGTGGCTGGGTGGGTGGCCGCACGGTCACTGTCATCACCCTGGATGTGACGGCCAGTGGGGGTCTGGGGACAGGTACTGAGGTCAGCTCGTGCCAGTGGGGCCCAGACCCAGGCAAGAACCCCGGAGGCGCTCTAGATCAGGGGCAGGGGGCTACCAGGGAGCCATGGCCCAGGAAAGGCCTAGAGTTCAGTGGGGCCCGGGACTTCATATGAGCTCTAGAGCTCAGTCCAACAGCCCCAGTCCCCATAAAGACTCTGGGAGCCCCTGTGTCCCTAGCCAGGCAACAGTGACCAAGGTCCAGGAGGCTGCGGAGGGAGCTCCCCGTGGCCAGCACAGGCTCAGTCCTCCTTCTCTCACCTGGGTGGCCCCATCCACCCTTCCCTGGGGACTCACCTGGGGGGAGGCAGGATGAGGCCAAGCGTGCGGTAGAGCACAGCACCGATCACAAAGTAGGAGGACGACTCCTCGGGGTCTGCCGGCAGGAGGCGCTGGTGGGAGTGGCCGGGGCCAGGGGGCACGGTTCCTGGGCCCCTCCCCCTGCCAGGGCTGCCCGCTGGGCCAGAGACAACTGGCTTCCCCGGGGAGGAGAGGCTGAGCACCTCCTTAGGTAGGAAAAGGCGGTCCTCCGAATGCCGCACCCAGTCCTTCATGCCCCTGCGGCCGCGCATGGGGAATGTGATGTCACTGGACACAGCCGAGACTGGTTCACGCTGAATGCTGATCACTGCGACCGGCACCAGAGACAGAGGGACAGAGGCGGCCAGGAGAGTCACAGGAAAAGAAACAGAAAGGGGAGAGACAGATGACAGGAAGGCAGACGCAGACACCAAGGTTGGTAAAAACACGCAGGTGGGGGACACGCGCAAAGAAAAACAACCGGGTCGGGGTAGGGAGAAGGGGAGAAAAGACAGGGACAGAGATACAAAGAAGGGGTTAAATGAAGGAAAGAGAGGACCCAGAGAGACAGAAAAGTAGCAAGAGACCCGCAGAAACCATCCCTCCCCCACAGTGGCCTGGGTTCTGCCTTCTCCAGCCCCGGCTCCCTAGCCTGCCTCCTGGTACCCAGGTTGTCTGTGACAATCAGAGAGCTCTGGAAGGCCTTGAGGGCATCGCCCACCAGGTGAATGAAGTCCTCCACGACACGCAGCAGGTGCACAGAGCCAGGGGATACCTGGAGACAGAGAATATATAAGGGTCCCAGGCAGGGGTGGGTCCTGGGGGGTGGAGCCTGCAAGCCCCGTCCCTCACCTGCTGAGCGTCATCCCACTTCTCTTTGTTCTCTGCGTCCACCATGAAGCTCACCACCTGGAAGAAGCGCTGGGGACAAAAGCCACAGGAGTCAGGAGGTCCCAGCCCCAGGGACAGTGGCTTCCCCTGCCACCCCAAACACAGACTCTGCCATGAGGTCCCAACCCCCCACTTCAGTCTAGGGTGCCCTCCTTCCTTCTGGTGGGGCAGGGTGGCACCTGCACGTCATCAGCCGAGGGCACATAGGTGGCCCTCTTGAAGGTGTCCGTGACGTTCCGGAGAATGTCCACGGAGAAGAGCAGGTCCCCACTGTAGTAAGTGCGCCGGGCCAGCAGCTCCTGCAGGCTGCGCACCACCTGTGACATGCCCTCGCCTGCCAGCATGCGCTGCCCTTTGGCCAGGTGCTCCCGAAGCTGCGGGGGACAGGCGGGCTGCTGTCACCACGGGGTCAGGAGCTGGGACCGGCCACGGGCCCATCCCACTCAGGTCCACCCACTGCTTGCTTCCAAGAGGGAGAGAGAGGGGGGAAAAGGTCAGAGAGAGCTGCTCAAAGGGGCTCATAGGAAACAGAGTCCAAGAAAAAGACCTAAAGATACTTGAAAAAGACAGAAATAGAAACAGCTAGAAAAGGGAGGTGCTCAGATGTGCACAGAAAAGATGACAAGTATGGCACAGGGACGAGGCGCCTCCCCATCTCAGAGGGGTCAGGCATGCTCCCAAGCGTAACGCACCCTCACTATCACTCTCTCTCTCAAACACGAGCTCTGAGTGCAAACACACAGGTACCAAATACAGTCAGACACACGCGATACAGAGGCCACATTCGCTACCGACATTCTTACCCCCCCAGCAGGCCCTCCTGGGCTGGGCACTGGGGACACAAAAATAATCCAACTTTGTGCCCGCCTTTAAGGAACCCTCAGTCTAAGGGGACACAGATACTTTGATGAACATTCACGACACCTCATGACCAGGAGGCTCGGGGGACCAGAGGAGCACAGAAGGAGCCGCCAGGAACAAGGGAAGACACTTGATGGTTGGGCCTTGAGATGTGAGTAGGAGTGTGCTGGGCAAGGAGGGGCACAGCCAGGCAGAGGTACAGCCAGACAGCATATGTCTGCCAAGGCACATGGGCCAGAGCAGGAGGCAAGCTCCCCCCACCCCCTGCCCGAGCCTGGGACAGATCCTGTGCCGCCCCAGCCCCATGGGGCACACTCACAGACAGGTACAGGTAGCGGTACTCGTGGGAGATGCAGCGGGCGAAGCTGGGCAGACCCCAGTATGCCACGCCCTGGGCACTGAGGAGACAGCGGCGGCTGGCAGACCCTGCAGGGGGGATAGGAAGGGACACGGGGTTGGGCGTGGGGGCTGGACTCCTACCCACTTCACTCCACACCCGAGCTCGCAGGCTCAAACGGGTGGGGGGGTGGGAGCAGCAAAAGGGGGTGAGCAGAAAGGGCAGGGGTGGGGGCTTTGGGGAGAGCCACCACAGCCCTAACCTGAGGCGTTGGGGGGGCACTTGTTGTAAATGATCTCGCCAGCAGCTGCCTTCTTCCACGTCATCAGCATCACATACTCATCCCTGCACATCTCATGGAAGGCTGTGGGGGCAGTGTAGGGGCTCAGCCAGGCCCACAGCCTTGCCCCTCAGCCTCCCGGGGGGGCCTGCGACCAATACCTGGACACCTCTTCTCGCTGCAAGGCTTCACCTCCTCTCCGGTGCCCTCACAGGGGTAGCCCTGTGCACCCGAGGCCTGGCACATGCGAAAGCGGCGCTGCCAGCCCGTGTCGCACGTCTTGGAGCACAGGCTCCATGCGTTCCACGGCCCCCACTTGCTATCCGCGGCTGCGGGAGGAGGGGGGGGGGGGGGGGTGGCCCCAGTCGCCCCCCGGAGGTGGGGCTGCCACCTGCCCCCGGCCCTGGCAGTGAGCACTCACCCGGGCATTCGAGGTTGCTGCACTCACGGGTGTCTGTGAGTGCCCCTGTACACGTCGCCCAGGCTGGGCCTGCCACACTGCACTTCCGGCTGCGCTGCTGGGTCCCATTGGCACAGGAGGTGGAGCACGGGCCCCAGGGACCCCATTCTAGCCACTGGCCTTCCACTGCATGGGGAGACACAAGCAGGGGTGGCCGTTGAGCAATGGGCGTGGGGAACAGTGGGGGCAGGGAGGAGGCAGAGCCTGCTAGGCATTCCATTTGAACCAGGTCAGACCCACGGGAGAGGGGTGGATGCAGGGGGGGGCTGCGGTGAGTAGATAGTGCCTGGGCCTGGGCCTGCCTGCCTGTCACCAGCTCCAGGAACACAGCATCCCTCTGCATTCAGCACCATAGGTGGCACCTGCCCTCTCCTGATTAGGGAAATGGGCCCCAGGGATGCCTCTGGATCTCTGCCCACTCTTAAGCCCAGATTTGTGTCACCTCACAGCCAGGCTGGCCATGAGCACCAAAGGGTGACAACAGCAAGGGTATCCCGGGACTTAGGGAAAGGGGCAGTCTTCTTTCCATGGAGTTGCTGTGTGCCAACTCCAAGTCTGGGCCGGGACACATCACCTCCCACGCTGGCCAGTACACTTCGCCAGTCTCCCCATGCTTGGTTCAAGTTCATGGGCCCCCAGGGGCAGGGCACTGGACCTGACTGCCTCCCCTGGGTCTCCCGACCCCCACCCGGCTGGGCAGCGCCCGCCTGGCAGCCCACGGGCACTACTGACCCGGGCAGGCAGCCATACTGCAGAGCTTAGTCTGCAGCTCGGGACCCTCGCAGGCCTTGCCGCCGTGCTGGGGGGGGCACGCAGGTCCGCATCCGGCTCCGGGACCCCCGCCCGCAGCTGCGGGAGCACAGGCTCCAGGAGCCCCACTCCTCCCACACGCCGTGCACTGCAAGGAAGCACGTGGCCCGTGGCTGGGCGGCACCTTGGCCCCGCCCACTGCCCATCCGCCCACTACCCATCCGCCCACCAATCAGGAGCTCTGGCAGCTCTGCGACAGCTCCTCATTGGCTCTACACTGGTCCCCAGGACTCCGCCCTTGGGGGGGGGGGGGGAGCCAAAGACACAGGCTTCTAGTCCCAACTCACACAGGATACCTCCTGCGGACACCGGGACAGGGAGACTAGGAATGACCCAGGAGGGCTGACGGGCTCCTCCTCTCCTGGGGACACAGGAGAGCCCAGGAAAAGTCTCCATATCCGCCCCAGCCTATCCCACCCCAGCCCTCCCGATCCCCAGACCCAAAGCAAGAATCCAACATGACAGGCCTGGGGCAAGAGTAGTGCCCCCTCCGGATCCCAAGCACATGGACAAACAAAGAGACACAAACCTCTACACGGACACTGACACAGAGAGCTCACACTCTGGAACACAGCTTGGCCCCAGCCTTCCGCAAGCTCTTGCCACACCCCGGGTGCCAAGACCCCTTCCCAGATAGCCCTATTCTAAGTCCCTGGCCAGGAGCTGGTCATGGCCTAGGCACCGCTGCGCTCCCTCCGGGAACAAGGAACAGGACTGGCGGAAGCGGTCCCCCACCTCCCCCTGGCGGACCACCTGTCCCAGGCAGGCGCATGCAACATTCTCAGTACTCCATGCTGGACTGAGGAGGCTCCCTGGGGACTGGGATGGGGAGTCAGAGGAGGGAGGGGATGGTCAGGCAAGGTTTCATTTAGAAAGAAAAAAAAAAAAAAAGAAGTGGCATTTGTCTTAGATCTTAAAGGGCAGGCTGAATTGTAACAGCCAACGTGGGGATAGGATGAGAATAAGCCAATGCTGGGAGACGAGAGTGCAAGAGGCACTGGTATGGCCAGAGCACAGGGAACACAGAGGGCAATGAGGGTAAAAAGATGAGCCTTGATTACCGGGACACAGGCATCAGGAGAGTTCGGGGCCCAGAACTGAGCCCACCAGTGTGGGCCCTGGTCTGATTCACCTGTGTCCCCAGTGCCCTATGTAGGGCTGGGCATGGTGTGGGGGACAATCAAGTTTGCTGAATTAAAAAAGGAGGCGACCCACCATCTTTGGCAGATAAATCTGCCCGAGCCCCAGGCCGGACCTACCCCTGCAGGCCGAGCGGGTGGGAGGACGGGCATACCTGGGCAGGTGGCCGAATTGTTGCAGGGCCGGGTCTCCCGCAGGGGCCCGCTGCACAGGGTCCCATAGGGGGAGGACACGCAGGAGCGGGTCCGCACCTGCAGACCCTGCCCACACGTCAGAGAACACACGCTCCACGGGGACCACTCCTCGGCCGCCGGGTCGCCTACGAGAGAGGGACAGCGTCGGCGGCAGGGGGCACCTCCCAAGCACTCAGCCTCCTAGGGATCCTCCTGCCCTGACCCCAGGGGACAGGCTCGTAAGGAGGCCGCCCAGCCCTGCCCACAGGCCTCACGTGGCAGAGATGTGACTGAGCTCTAGGACACAGACACAGACGGGCACACGCCAAGCACACATGCCACCAGACACCACACCATCGGGCCCCCGCCGCAGAGGAAGGGAGGCGGGCCCGAGTTACCTGTCTGCGCCATGTATAGCCCAGGCTCATCTGCAGACCTTGGCCACTGGGTTTTCACCTTGGGTTCCTCTTCCGGCTCCTCACCTGGAACACGGAGAGGGTGGCAGGGGCTCAGCAAAGGGAGCTCTGTCCTGCTGGAGAGGCGCAAAGAAGGTGGCCTGGCTTGCCCTCAGCCCGAGGGTCTGGAACCGACAATAGGCGAAGCAAGTCATGGCCCCTGCCCCACCACCACCATTTAACAGACAAGGCAACTCAGAAGGCCACGCGGGACTTGCCCACAGTCTTACAACTTCCTCTCGCCTCAGCTGGACTGAGGGAGACCGGAGAGGAGTGGCTGCTCACATCAACAGGCTCCAGGAGGCTTCTGGACCATGTGCTACCCACACCTAGCTCCCCTAGTCCTCCTCCGGGACGCAGGGACCACCGTCTCTGTTTAAAGATGAGGACACTGAGGACCAGAGAGGGGACGTGACTTGTCTAAGAGCACACAGCTGAGGGAGCCTGAGGCCCAGGTGCTTTCCCCTGGGAGTCCTCAGGCTGACAAACCACAGCCACCCCCACCCCCCACCCCCCACCGACACCAGTCGCTGGGACATGATTCATACCAAGCCAGGGGCTGAGTGTTAGGCCTGGATTCTGCTCCCATGCGGCCCTGGACTGGGACCCGGAGGCCCAGGTCAGAATGCTGCTCCGCCAAGACCCCAGGGCCTCAGGCAGGTGCCTACAACCCCATAGACCCTCCTCCCCACTTCCCCTGCGGTTGGGAGAACAGCAGGTGCTCATGGAGGCCGCTGCCAACTCGGCCCCAGCCTCACCAGGCTCTCAGCTGACCACCCTGATTTATGTGTCTGGTCTAGGCCTTGGAGGCACCACCAGTGCCGGAGGAGGGGCTGGGAGCTCCCATTCTCCAAAGCTGGCCCCTCCTGCTCAGACATGAGCTCATCCAGGCCCTCTCCCACAGGCTAGGCAGTGCGGATGGGGGCTGACACAAACACAGAGGGGCAAGACCCAGCCCATATAGAGGCTACTGAGCAGGGAGGAGCAGCATTTGGGATAAGACTCAGCCCAAGCTGTCACTGGACTAGAAGGTATTGCTGGCCCCCAGACCCAGACCCTCTTCTATATCCCAAAGCCAGGTCAGCACCAAGAAGGCCTGGTGTCTGAAGAAACCCAGGAGGGCTATGCTCTTCCTGCCCCCTGCTGCCCAGTCCAGGCTCTGCGTCTGAGAGAAAGCTCTATCAGACCAGGCAGGAAGAGGGCCACCTTGAACAAACCCACTGGGCAGGGGGCCTTGAAGTGCCACTCAACCCAGCTTCTGGTCTCATCAGCTCCGGGGCCCCTACCTCCATTTCAGCCACAAGTCCCAGAACTCAATCTATACCTTCCCCAAAACTTCTCCACCAGCTCAGAAACCTGGGCCCCCAGGACAACTCTGGAGTCAGACAATCCTGGATCCCAACTGCGGCACGGCCCTGACATGCTGTGTGACCTTGGGCAAGCGTCTTTGCCTCTCTGACTCTGTTTTCACCTCTGTAGAACAGTTCTCGGAATACTGCCTCCCTTGAAGGCTGACTTGAGGACTCCCTGAGAGGGGGCCATGAAGCCTTTAGCACCCTGCTTGGCATGGGGTGAGCACTCCAGAAGGCAGGACCCATCTGGCTTATTTTTACCATCTCCCCCTCCCCTCACAACCTGCCTCTCTTCTGCACCCTCGCTTGCCACCCTTCCGGCCCCCGGGCCTCCTCCCTTCAAACAGCATCTGCGACTCCTCCCGGCCTCACTTTGCACCCTGCCTCCAGTGGGACCACAGAGAGGGTGCCCGTGCCATGCTTGCACACTCCCAAATTCCCTCACCCAGCCCTTCCACCACACCCGCTCAGCCAGTCCCCAGCCTCGGAGCCTTGTGACAAGCCGCCTTCTCCACGCCCACCCCCAGGCTGCTGAAGAAATCCACAGCTGTGCCAACTGGCACCAGGACAGATTCAGGGCTGCATATCCGTCCGGGCGCCTGGGGCTTCTCAGCAGCACTCCCCAGCTCCCTGCCTTCCCCTTTCCCACCTTAGCTGTGCCAGACCTTGACCTCTCTCCTTGAGCTCATCTCTGCCCCCTTGCTCTCTGCAAGGAGCTCCTTTACAGAGAAAGCAGGCGCCGTGACCTAAGAACCCCTCTCCCAACCCTGGGCCCTGACTTTTTGTCCTACCTCTCCAACTCCCAAATTCCCTGCAGTCCCTCTTACAAAGGCCAGCCCCCCACCCTGGCCTGGCCCAGCATTCCCCGCTCCTACCCCATCCCACCCACTGTCCAGGAGGGCTCCAACTATGACCCTCTGGCTCAGCATTTGGTCAGCGCGGGCTTCTCATGGCAGCCCCCAAATGGACCTCCATTCTGGGAGAGCCCTACTTCAACCCTCCTTCCTCCACTAGCCACTGTGCCCCACCCCACTCCTCCTCCCCATCGATAAGTGTTCCACAGCTGGCACTCTGGTTTCTCACCTGCCACTCATATGCTGGCGCAAAATGTCACCTCGCCTGGTAATCCACCGCAGTCTGGCTTCTGACCACATCTTTATGCTGAAACTGTTCCTGACAAAGTCATCAGCACCCTCTTTATTGCTCAGTCCTACGGCCGCTGGCTTCGTCCCACTTGACCCCATGCCAGCATGGGGTCCCATTGACTCTTCCTACCTGGGAACACTCCCATCCTCCCCAACTCTCCTGGTTCTCTCCTACCTGTCCGGCCTCTGTCCCAGTCTCCCTGACCGCTCTGTCTTCCTGCTGCTTCCCACATGGGGCAGCCACGTTTCGTCGGGTTTCCGCTGCACCCCCCAGGTTTGACTTAGCCCCTCTGAGTGGCTGTTCCCGGGGCACCCCTGCAGCACCCCCACGCTGGGCTTCACTCCCCTGTTGCCTCCTGCCTCCTGAACAGGTCTCCTGAGGAGGGGTCCTCCAATTCAGCCCATCCAGAATCGGACCACCATTTCTTCTCAAATATCTACCTGCTGGTTTCCCACCTTTTTCACCTCGAAAGCTCCTACCTGAGGTTCAAAACCCAGCTTATGCGGCCTCTCATTTGTGAAGCCCTCCTCGTCCCCCACTCCCTGGGCAGCGTCAGCTGTCCCCTCCACTGTGGGCCCTGTCCCCACGGAGGATTTTGCCTTCCAACCGTCCGAACCTCCCCGCGCCCGTGGACCCCTTTGGAGGAAGGTCTTGGAAGCTGGCTCCCTGAGCACAGTGCATGCTGGCCCCGGAGAAGGCCCAAAGGCATACCAGTGAACACCAATGAACATGCCACTCCCAGCTTCTCCCCCCAACCCCACAGGGGTCGCTGGAAATGGTCCCTTGTAAGCCTTGAGTATCAGCCCCACCCAGCACTCCTTTGCCTAGACCAGCCCCCATCCTGACACCCGTGTCCTAGTAAACACTGCAGCTGCCCGCCCTATCACCAATCCAGCTGAGAATCCCCTCATTCAGCTCCTGCTTTGGTGTCTAGACCATCCTTCTGGGGCCAGCAAACCTGGACGCAATGAGAGAGCTGTCTGACCCGCTTGCCGTGGACCCCCACCACTGCCCAGGGTCTCCACGGCCTCTACAAACCGGGCGCCAACCCTTTGCTGGCCAGCCCCAAGAAAGAACCAGAGGTGACGGTGGTGGTTTCTAGAATGCACCCGATTTGAAAATCAGAACATGTCCCAGGCCCAGCTCTTGAGTCCCTCTTGTGGCCTTCTGCGCTTGACCAGAGAGGGGAGGGGACAACCCCAAGGCCACGGGGCCTACGTGGACTGCCCTCCCTTCCATCCCCACCCCACTTCCC
Source organism: Lontra canadensis (assembly GCF_010015895.1). Lineage (NCBI taxonomy): Eukaryota > Metazoa > Chordata > Mammalia > Carnivora > Mustelidae > Lontra > Lontra canadensis. Next base: position 38,157 of record NW_022631478.1, read on the forward strand.
TCCAAAGGGAAGCCAGCAATTCATCCCCACAGGTGAGAGGCAGTTCTACCGGAAGGGGAGGAACACAGGTAAGACCAGAGAAGTCACTACCGAAACCACGTTTACTCAGCCTATACTGTGGACAGGCCCAGACGGCTCGAGGCCCACCACCGGGGGAATCTAAGAGGCCGCTGAGCCAACAGCACAAGAAGGGGTCCAGGAGGAGGTGTGAGTGCCCTCCGGAACTCCCAAGTGTCTTGTCCATGGAGCAGCACAAGCTTGGAGGATCCGGGGCTCAGATGCTCACAGCCCTGCAGTCTGTGGGCTTTGTCATACAGGAGCCTGCCCTGGGCAGGAGGGACCTACTGCCCAGAACCCACGTCCCTGCTCAACCCCTGATGAGCTCTTAACTGTTGTGTTTGGTTCTGAATGAGGCAACGTTTACTACACATCCCCTCCCTGCCAGTCACCGTGCACCCATGGACCCTCACCTCATCTCATGCTCACGAGCGTAGGTTCTCCCATGTTACTGACAGGGACCGCGGCTCTGAGGTCCCATGCCACAGAGAGCCTGAGTGCCATTCGAACCCAGGTCTGCCTGACTCCTCCGGCGGCCACGCTCTTTCTTCTGAACCACGCTGGCTCTAACACAATGCAGTCCAACTGGGACCTCCTCAGAGACGCCTTTCTTCATTCCCATGGGCCCTCGAGTCACTTCCGCCTACCTACTCATTCCCCAAAGCCCCTCACACTTGCTACTGTGATCCAGTCTTCACACCACCTTCTAATTGTTCCTTTGCACATCCATTCCCCACCCTCGAGCCTGATTCTCTTCTGTAGCCTCCAAAGTGATCCTCTGGGAGCCCAGCTCAAACCACCCCCACCGCTAAGGAATCTTCTTTGGCTCCGTACTGCTACCAGTGTAAACCTCGGGGCCCGGCACGTGCTGGCCCCTGCTGACCTGCCCAGTCCTATTTTCCTCTCCCCACCAGGCAGCCAAGCACGCTGCAAGGTCATGTGGGCCAGTGTGAAGGACACAGCTTTAAGAGCCAGACAGACAGATGCAGATTTGATTCCCAAATTCACTCCAGAGGCTTGCTGTGTGCCCTTGGGCAAGTTGCCTCACTTCTCTGAGCTTAAACATCTTCGACTGAAAATAGAAATGATACATCCTATCACAGTTCAGAATTAAAAGAAACAAGAAATATGGACTGCCTGGGTGGCTCAGTGGGTTAAAGCCTCTGCCTTAGGCTCAGGTCATGATCCCAGAGTCCTGGCATCGAGCCCTGCATTGGGCTCTCTGCTCAGCAGGGAGCCTGCTTTCCCCCACCCTTGCCTGCCTCTCTGCCTTCTTGTGATCTCTGTCAAAAAATAAATAAAATCTTAAAAAAAGAGAGAGAGAGAGATGGACTGCCTGACTACAATAAGAGCTATGTGGAAAGGGAGTGCCACCTCCTTCTTGTCATCCACATGCTTTCCTCTCTGCGATTGGTGTTTCCTCCCCTTCGGATGCCTCTCCTCCACCTCAATCTGCCAAAATTTTCTACATGTTAAATGCTGCCTCCTCCAGGAAGCCTTCCTAGGTTGACTACACAAGAGTTTGGCTACCCTGGTCCCCTCTGTGGCTGAGACCCTAGATTGGTGCCCCCTGCAGCTGTGAGTATCCTGGACTTGTCCCTCTTGTGAGCACTACAGGAGGGTCTCAATCTCCCTCGCTCCTCTCGCATTGAGGACCTAGCTCTGAGCCGCTAGACAGAAGACAGGCCTTTGGGAAACACAGGCCAGATATCTCTGAGTGTTCCCCCAGCCCAGTGATACAGGAGCCGCTCTTGTTTCCCCCCTGGTGCTGGCAGGCAGGGTGGGTGCAGGCTCTCTGCCATATGAGCAGGACTGCAGACACCTGCTCCCCCCATGCTCTGCAGACCCTGCCCCCAAACCCCACATAGTACAGCCCCCTCAGCCTCCTTTGTCATGAATGTGTTAAAAATAACCACGATAATCATCACTTCCACGGGGAGAGCAGTGCGATTTACAAAGCGGTCCTCCCTCCCAGGGCTCTCTACATCCTCCCTGAGGCTGGCCCCAGAGCCCTGAGTAGGCACCAACAGATCCCCTTGAAACAGGGCTCTGTCATGTCCCTCCATGGCTTCCCACCACCAGCAGTGCCTCCCAGACCTGCAGGGAGGTTGCACTGGGAGATGGCTTTGAGAGCCCCAAGCTCTTCCTCTGCAGTCCAATGCAACTGGGTATCCCCATGAGAGCAGATGCCCAGCCACAATGCCAGCTCCCCGCCGATGACTCCCTCCCCCAAGCTGCGGGCCTGTCGGCCCAGCCTCTCACCAGAGCAAGCTGGGGCACTGCCACCTCCCCCACGTGGCCAGCGGCTCCTGGAGAGCAGGGACCACATCTGACTCATCCAGCCTCATCCATCCTCCTGGCCTCCCCCATGACACCCAACTTCTTGCTGCCTTACCACCCTCGGCCAGTGGGGGCAGGGTCCCAGGGTCTGGGGATGGCAGTCAGAGCCTGGCCCCCATCTCCCATCTCCAAGGCTACTGCCCAGTAGCGCCAGTCTACTAGGCCCCCAGAACCACATGCCCACCTCCACATTCTTGCACGGGCTGCTTCCTCCTGCAGAGCTGCCCCAAAGCATGCAGTAGGAAATGACTTGGGGTGGCTCGCAAACATTCCATTAAACAACGCTGGATCGTGGACTGAGGCAGTTCCCCCTTCCAGGTCTCTTTTAATTAGGGTGAGTTCCTACCAATCTGCCTGGGGTGGTATATTTTGTGCCTGCCCTGATGTCAGGAATAGGACCCCTTCCCCTACTTTAAAACCTCAGAAATGTCCCAGTTAAATAATAAATTATAGGGCTGCTTTACTTTTAATCCTTCCAAACGCACACAAGATAAAAGTCCCCAGCACGTGCTCATTTCTCTTTCTAACAAATCGAGAGGAAAGACAAGCAGCTAGTTAGAATTTACTACCGTCGCTTTGTTTTCACTACGGTTGTCTCTTCCGTTATCTTCTCCTTCAAATAAGTGATACTCCCTTTCTGTTTATGATGTGAAATTTCTTCCTAATACATTTGACTTTAAAAGTGATTCAATTAAAAAAAAATTTCACGGGCTAGTGGATTCCTATCCAGTCCTCAAAACCCAACTCCGAATCACCTTCTCTAGACTGCCTTCCCCCCACTCTGTGGTTGAATCCCTCACTCTTCCTCCTCCCTTGACCTCTGGTCCATGTACATCATACCTACCGAACTAAATTAGGACACCAAGTGGCGACCAACTAGGGATTTACCACGTATGAGACACTGGGCTAAGCACTGACCCACAGTCTCTTGCTTCATCTTCATGGTAACTCCGTGAATAGGCTCTACTAGCAATTTTACAGGTGGTAAAGTGAAGGTGAGGACACAGCTAGTCAGTGGTGGGGTTGGGAACTGAACCAGGGACTGGGCGACTTCAGCCTGTGATCACTGTCCCCTAGTGGTGGCTCTCCCCAATCAGAGGGCAGGTATGTCTGGCTCATCTCGGATCTCATCCACTCAGAGACGCCCCGAGGCCTGGCACACACTCCACTCTGATAAAGACATGAAGATGTGCATGTTGGACAGGCTGGGACTGGGTCCCTGCTGAGATGTCTCAGGAATCTGCCCCCGCCCCCACCATCCTGTAACGGAGCACACAGAGCTCCAGCGGCACGGGTCGGGACTGGAAGAACCTTCTCTAGGTCTCCCTGCCCTCTCGCTCCTGCTCTGAGAGAGGCCCAGCCTCCCCAGTGTCTGAGCCCCAAACAAGCAGTGAAGGCTGCGTTTCCTGCCACCAGACAAGCCTGGCCAAAAGAGGACAGCAGGGCGTGAGCGCTGGGAGGAGAAAGACCAATCGAGGACTGGGTTGGGCAGGTAGAAGTAGCTTCCTGGAGGAAACAGGGCTTGAGCAGCTTTGGGAAGAATGAGGAAGATCTGGATAACCGAGGGCAAAGGGCATTCTAGGAAACAGCCAAGCACAGGTGGGGAGTCCAGCAAGCAGGGACTCCGGGGCCAGTGAGGAGCCCCGGTCAAGGGCAGGATAGAATCAGAAGGAAGACTGAATAGCAGGGGGCAGTGGGGTCTGGGATGGGGCCGGAATGCCAGGTTCAAGAGTCTAGGACGCGACAGGGAGTCTGGGGATTGGATCAGGGAAGTGATATGCAGAGGACGAGAGGTCCTGAGGCCCCCAGGGGCAGCCCCTTGTCCAAGTCACCCTACAGCAATGGCAGAGCGGGGATGTGAACTTTTGCCGCAGGAATGGAGCCGGGGTGATGGGGAGGTGGGTGAGTGGTAACCAGCCAAGGATGGAACAGTGGCTCTGGGGAGGGCAGAGTGTGTGAGAGAGGAGGGGGAGGGCTGCCAGAGCGAAAGACACCTTCTCCCGGGTATCACTCCACACAGCCCTCCCCACTGGCCTGTGCCTCATCAGGTCACGAGGGTCTGCGGGCAGGAACTGCGGGGTGGCAGCTCTCTCTTCCACCCCCCAACTGCGCCCCCGATTCCTGCCCCGGCCTCGGCCGGCATCCGCTGAGCTCCTTCCTGCCTGCCTTCCCTTTCTTCCTCTCTCCCCACTTAACAGATTGCGGCAGCAAGATGGCACAAATTTATGGCTCAACTCACCAAAAATAACAAGAGATCTATCAAAGGCAGTTTGCGTGAAATTAACAGGCGCCTGTACCCTCTTGTCAAGTGCACTCAGCTCTGAGGCGGGCCCCGGCACTCCGCTCCAGCGCTGCCCACCAGCGCCCGGCCTCGTGGCCCTTCCAGCAGCGCCCCAGCCCCACTCTACTTGGCCTTGCCATGCACTCCACTCAGGGTCTCCCAGGGAAGGGGAGCACCACTCCCTTGCTGAAGTACCTGGCAGAGGGGCCAGGCCAAGGGTCTTACTCTCCCTGCTCGCCACCATCCCCACCAATCTTGTCCTCAATCTGGCAGTTCCACGTGCGAGCCGGTTCTCCCCGGGCTGGTACGTGTGTCCAGCTGGCCCAGCGGGGCAGGGGTGGTGCTGCCACCAGGCCAAAGTGCCCTGAGCCCTGATGATGTCTTGGCCCTCCGACGCCCCCTGCCACATGGAACGAACTAAGCCATATGTCCATTGTCTCTTGCCCCGAAGAGATTGAGCAGAATGAAGGAGGTGGCAGAGAGGGAAAGTCTCTTGCCTGCCTGCCGGGGAAAGGAAGGAAGTCTGGGCAGCAGTGTCCTGTGCCAGCCCACTTAGGAAGACAGACGCCACCTCAGCCCTGGCAACTCCCCCCAAGGGCCCTCCCTCCAGGCAACCCAAAGAGCATCCTGAAAACAGGCCAAGCAGGATAAGGAGCAAGAGCTGAGGTCAGGCGTGGAACAGCTGGGAGCCTGAGGCTCCCTGCTCGGAGATGATACCAGGCCTCGTGCCCAGGGACTGGGAGCATCCAATCTCCACGCATCCCCAGTCCCAGAGGCCCCTGCAGAGGCTGTGATGATGATGGCAACCATGGTGGCCTTCCCATAAGCAGCCCTCTCTGACTCCCAAAGACACCCCAACTATCAACCAACTCCTGCTTCCGGCTTCCCCCACCCCAGCTGGCTGCTCCTGGCTCCGTGCTCCACATGGCAGCCTGCCCAGATGCTGCTCGCCCATGAGGGGAGAGCCTTGCTCCGTCCACTGCGGACCACTGGGCCAATGGACCACAGGGAAATCCAGACAAAAGAGCCTGCCCTCTGCTGAGCATGATGGGGGATGCCCCCACAGAGTCCTAGGCAGTGACCGCCAGGCAGGAAGAGCCATAAACCTCCTGATATACGCCTGGCACTCTCCGCCGATGTTCGACAAAGAAGCGAAATTCAATTTCTTCCAGCAGGCACTAAATCCCAGGCCGGCCTCCAGGGCCTGTAACCTGCCCACGGCCTGGCTGTCACTCGGACGGCTTCATCGACCAATGTTAAAGGCCAAGCTGGCCAGGAGAAGAGGCCAGAGCAAGGCCACTGGGCACTTGCCGTGGATAGGCATGGTGCCAGATGTCTCCTGGGGGAGGCTGAGGAGCCTCCCCCCACCGCATTGGGAGAGGCCACGGTCACGATAACTAGCCCCTCTAATAGAGAGATATCTCCCCATTTTACAGATGAAGAAACTGATGCCAAAAGATGGGATCCGCGGAAGGGGACGGTCAAAAGCGGTGCCCAACTCCAGGGCTCTGGCCTCCAAAGTAGGGGCGGGGACAGGTCATACTCCAACATTCCTAGTGGCCCTCACACAAGACCCCTTGCCTCCCTGTAAATACTCGCAGGCAGATCTAGATGCTTCTTCTGACTTCCAGCCCTGCATGACATCCTCATACTGGTAGGCCAGGACCTGTTACCCCAAATGGGGAAACTGAGGCCCGGAGAGGGAGGGAACTCCCTCTTAGCACCAGAGCTGGGGACCGGATCCCAGATCTACCTTCCTCCCAACCCACTCCCTGCCAGGTACCCTGGCCAGTCTTGGGACTCGGGATCCAGACGAGGGGATGGGGGGCCTTGAAGCTGCAGGAAGGAGGGTGGGCTGAAGGTGGCTGTGCTGAGGGAGCTGTTGTGGGAGCAAGAGCCGCCAGGACTTGAGGGCTCGCAGAGCTTTTGCCCAGTCAGCAGGAAGCTCTAGCAGCTGGCAGCCTCGGTCCCAGAAGACATGGGCCCAGAGGGGGAGATGGGGGATGCTGGGAGCTGAGCCAGTCCAGCCCTCCAAGGCAGCCTCGAAGCCGGGGCCTCTTCACCCAGGCACATTCTTCTGCACCTCCCTCTGCCCTGACCCTGGGGCCACTGCCAAAAGTCACTGACCCGTTTGGACAGGAACAAGTCCCTGCTCCCTGCTGACTCTCTGGCCTCCAGGCAAACTTGTCAACTTGCAGTGCCAGAACCTGCCACGCTCACTCCCAGCTTGGGGCCTTTGTTCGCACCGCTCCCTCTGCCTGGAATGCCCTGACCGCTTCTTTGGCTTGGCTGGCTTCCACTCGTCCTTCAGATCTCTGCTCCTGTATCACTTCCTTCAGGAAGCCTTCCTTGATTGCCCAGTGTGGAGCGTCCTCTCCCCAGGTTCACCACACCACACTGGCCGATCTCTGCCCCCCATTCACCCTGCCCAGACTGCAACCTCTTCGAGAGTGAGGTCTAACCCAAATTCATTTCAGGGACCCCAACATCGGAACAAGGCCGGACACAGAGGGGACGTGGGTGAAGGACCACACGAATGGCCTGGGGGATCTGTCCAGACAGGCATCAGAGGGCCCCCTGGGCCGCCTTGACGTACCCACCCCACCAGGGCCCTGCTCAGACTCACCATATCTCATCTCGGTGGTAAACAGGTCATTGCTGCTCCCTGAATGTAAATCGGCCTCAGCGGGAGGGGCCGGGCCCCCAGGCACCAGGGCATTGGACAGAGTGTGGGCAGCAGGAGGGCCTGGAGGCGTGGTGGTGGCGGGAGCGGCCCCCGCCTCCCCGGGGCAGCTGCAGCCGGGCTGGGCGAAGCCACAGGCCCGGCCGGCCACGCGGCCGCACTCCTCGCTCCAGCGGCAGAGGACGCCGCAGGTGAACTGGCTGGAGTTGTTGTTGTTGATGAGCAAGACCTCGACGAAGCGGAAGGCCAGGGCGGCGGGCGCTAGCAGGCGTGGGGCCTCTGAGGGCTCTGCCGACAGGCACAGCTGTACGAAGTTCTTGTCGAAGTGCAGGAAGGTGAAGGGGCCCGAGCCGCCGCACAGCTCCAGCCCCGCTGCCGCCTCCTCTTCCTCCTCTGGCTGCCCCGCCTCGGCCTCGGCCTCAGCCTCAGCCCGGGCCCCCGCCGCCTCCTCGGGGCTAGGCCGCAGGCAGGTGAAGTTGACCAGATAGTGGTCCAGGGGCAGCAGACGGGGGGCGAAGTGAGTGCACACCTGCTCCTGGCGGTTGAAGCGCAGGTAGAGGGAGTACTTGGTGGGGTCGGGGTTCTCCAGGGTCCAGGAGCAGCCCGAGGCGATGGTGGGGAAGAGGTCCTGCAGTGAGAAGGCCCCGTAGAGCACGCCCGAGGCCAGGGCGGAGCAGGCGCTGGGGGCGGGGTCGAAGGCGGCGGCCAGGCGCAGGGACAGAATCACAGATAGTAAGAGGGGACAGGCTGGGGTCATCCTATGTCCCTTGCCCTGTGGAGAGAGATGGTGGTCAGCGGTCCCAGGCACGGCCAGCCTGAGCCCTCAGTCTCCTGTGGCTCACTCCTGGTGAGCCTCGTGGTGACGACTCTGAAGTCACCCATGTCCACCTGTGTGGTCTTAGATGGGAGGACTCCACTGCGAGGAGCCTCGGTCACCTTACCTGTACAATGAAAGCATGTGGGAGAGTGCCTGACTCTGGCAGCCCTTAAGAAAACACATCAGTTGTTGTCTCTGTGATTGTCTCTGTTGTCTCTGTCACCCTGTGATTCCTCGGTCAGTCCCACCAGCCACGGGCACCTGGCCTGACTCTTGGATCTAGCCCCGTCCCCGCCACCCAACCGGAACTCTCCAGAACCCTTGCTCTCAGTCGCAGTGTATCGTGATCAGCTGTGAGGCGTGTCACGCGTAATCCAGTGGCAACTGTCAAAGGAGCAATGTTTGACAACAATTTGCTTTTTTATAAATCAGAGCAATTCAAGGTTATTCCCGGAACAATATTCTCACTTGCTTTACTGAGTGGGTGGGGAAAGGGGAGAAGTTACTGGCGAGCCAGGGGCTGGAGAAACCTGAGCCACGCGCATGGAGGGGATGTAGCAAGGATGAATGTCATGAGTACTTATGGGGTGGGTTTCCTAGTGGAAACAATGGGGGGAGGCATCTGCAAAATGGGTGCACTCTTCCCCTTACCCTTTCTTCCCTTCCTGCCATGGGGTTATCTTCCCAGGCCTGGCTCAGGGCCCGCTACTCCCAGTGAGACCACCAAGCCATCTCCCAGCTTGCAGCTCCTACAGCCCTTGCCTGCGAGTCCATAGCCCTGGTCATCACCTCTATCCCCTGCTGTCCCCCCAAGGCTAGCTCATTCATCTCAAGGAGTCTTCAATCTCCTAGGAGTGGAGACAAGAGTTCACCGATGTCTCCCTCCCGGCCAAGTGCTGCACGGAGCTGAATGCCCAGCAGGTGTGAATGTACTCCTGGTGTGGGCAGGCAACCAGGACCCAGGCCACACCCTGACAGATACGCAGGGTGGTCAGGCCCAAGTGGACAAAAGCTGGTGGGCAGGGCGCCTGCAGGTACCCTCCCACCCACCAGGCCAGGCCAGAGCCACTGCCCACAGCCCGCCCAGCCTCCACCCTAGCTGTCCAGAAAACAGAGCCTGGCACCTAGGCTGGCTCAGTCCTGCTTCCAGCCCTGCCCCCGAGGTGATCCACGATGCCTCCCTCCTCCATGCCAGCAGCATAGCTCACAGCACTGGATGGGCCCCTAGAGCCTGGTTGCTCCACATTAGAGGAGAAAAGATGAGGCTCCAAAAGGGGCAGCAACCTGCTCAAGATCACACAAGAGAGATCCAGCTGGGAGTAGAAGCCTGGATCTGAAGCCCCTGGCCTGCGGTTCCCTCTGGTCCACCAACAACCTCTTGCTCCATCCCCTTCCTTGCCCAGGCTTCAGGCCCAAAAGACAAGCCATTAGCTCTGGGAACTTGAGTCACAAACAGAGAATAATTCACAGGTGTAGCCAGATGTTCCCAAGACCCAAAGGCTCCTCAGGCACAGATTTCCCCTTGGCTTTTTGGGAGCCTCAACAGAGGCTGGCAGGGCAGGGGTGGGCGGGCAGGAATTAGCACCCCAGAATTCCAATCCCTGTGCAGCATCCAAGGAACGCCTCACTGCCCCAGATCCCGCACCTGCCCCTCCTCAACTATGGGGGAGAGGGTGGGTAGAGGGACCAGCTCAGGCAGGCTCATTTACTGGGGAGGAGCCACCCCACCCTCTTCCAGAGACCCGTGTGGAGTTATTCAGCAGAAGTCAGAACAGGCTGCATCTCCACTGCTCTCGCCAGAACTGACAAAGGGACGCAGGAGCCCTGCCATCCCTGCCCCACATCATGCCTGTCCCAAACCGTGCAGCCCGCCCGGCCCGCTGCGGCACCAGCAAAGCCAGGAGCTGATGATGAGTGACATCCGATCCCCCCCGCTGCCCCCAATTATTTTTAAGCAGGCTGCAAAATTCAGGCCATAGCTACAGCTCAGCAGAGGGGAGGTGGGGGCTCATTATAACTGGCCTCGCCTCCCCCACTTAGAGCAGGGTGGGGACTACTACACGCGTACACACACACACACACACGCACGCATGCACAAGCTTGAACATTGCTTTGCCGTGTGCACCAAGGCACATATGCACAGACTCATGAAAAGACAGGTGTTCACAGGCATTCTGCACATGAACAGATACCCATGCACACAAACACACACACAGATCAGTGAAGCCACTGTGAATTCACACGCACACTAGGGTACAGGCACTCACATGTACAAGGCATGAAGAGCCAACCACTTAAACACTTGCACAGGGAGGCAAATGTACTCTGCTCGTGTGAATACATCCAGGTAGCTGGCTCTTTGAGGCTTTAGCTCATGACAGCTAAGTGTCAGGCAGGATCTGACTTGCAGCTCCTTCCTTTGTGTGCAGTTCCTGAAGATGGGGGGCTCAGACCCCGCCCCCAACCCTGCCTCCTGGGCCTCAGCCGCTCCCTCCTCCACAGCCCTGACCAATCAAGAAGACCTAGGTCTAGACCCTCCGAGGTGCAGCCCAGCTTCTGCACAACTGAGCCACCTTGAAACCCTGCCTAAGCCCCCTCCTCCGCTCAGTCTCCTTCAGACACCCCCTTCACACCAACTGTGAAATTTCACCTGGGGTCTCTATAACCCTCGTGGTTCCTTCAGTGACATAAGACTTCTGGGGGCCCTTTATTTTAACATCATTCCCCATCCATAAAAAAAAAAGCAAAAAGCCTAATTCCAAGCTAAGTCAGAGAGAGCCTCTCCTGGGAGGGGACCTAGAAGAATCCTTATGTCACAGGCAGCCCGGGTGGTCATGGGCCATGATCACCCTCCCTGAGCCTCAGTTTCCCCCTCTGTGGAATGGAGACCATGACCCCTGCCCTCAGGACTGGGCCACCCTTCTCATTCAGCCTCCCGGTGAGTTCCTAGCACGGAGCCTGGCCCAGGCTGAGGACTCACGTGCTCACTTCCCCTTCTTCCCTCCTTCTGAGAACCTCACAAACTCCCTGATTCCCTACTGAGGTCCACCACTATCTCTGGGAAGGCCCTTTGGGCTGAAACACGGAAAGTACTTTGCTACCTCCAAGCCCAGCACGATCACAAACGTGCCCAAGAGCTGTAGAGGACAGGTATGGAGCTCAGCTCTGAGGAAGAACTTCCTGGGTCAGGAGGTTAATGGAGAGGATAATCAAAAGTCCTCCTCCCTCACTCAGGATTTCAGTGGGCTGAGATGGGTGAGCTGCCGGTTGGCATAATCTCAGTCTCCCTTGGGAGACTTGGGCTACCCCCTTGGGCTTCTTCCACCACATGCCTGTCACCCGCCAGCAGAACTGAGAATCCCACCCTCTGCCCAAGCACACTGAGACCCTGTTCCTCCCCAACCCGACAGGCCGCCGGCCTCGGGCTTCCCCTTCTGTACCGAAGAGGGAATCGGAGGCTTTCGCAGCAGCTGGCAGGGACAAGACTGGAGACGCGGGGTGGGGGGGGGGCACCTCAGGGCAAGGGCTGGGGCTCTGGGATCCCCGGGATCGACCCCCTTGCGCCCTGCGGGCTGTGAGCAGCGGTGCTGGGCAGCGGAGCGCCAGGAGGCGGGGCCCCGGGCGGGGGAGGGGTGGCGGTGGGGGAGGGGGCGAGGCGGTGCGCGCATGGGTCGCGTTTATCCACCTGGCAGCTCCAATTCGCCGGCCCGTCACTCACCCTCCGCCTCCCAGGCACTCGCTGCGGGGCCGAGCCCAGGCCGACACGCGGGTGGGGACCCTCCACTCGGGGCCTTCGGGTCCCCTGCCCATGCACCGGCCGGGTGGCAGGATCCTTAAGACCCTGGGCGGGGGGGTTCTCCCGGAGCTCTGATACCCAGGAGGGCGCCCACCTCCATCCAGTTTCTGGAGCTGGTGGGCAGGACCGAGGGGAGGGGGCTCTCCGAGTGCGGCGCCGCCTTCTCCACAAGGCAAAGAGGGCCACTCCTCCTCTAGCTCTGGGGTCTTTCGGCTGGGGGAGGGGCCCTCCCGCACAACACTTCGGGGGGGTGGAGGGGGCGGGGCCGTGAGGGCGGCGGGGGGGGGGAGGGGGCGGTGACTCAGCCGCCCTCCGCCCGCCTCCCCGGAACTTTGCAGCAGCTGGAGCCGCCGTTGCTACAGGAACCGAAAGCTTTTGTTCCCCAATGTCAGGGCTGCCCGGGCAGACTGGAGGCTGGGAGGCTGCAACTCCCCGGTGGGACCCAGACCCAGCCACACTGCCCAGAGGGCTTCCAGCAGCCAAACGCCACAGATTCGAGCGTTCTCTCTCCCCCTCACCCGCCCTTCCTCCCGGCAAAGCCAGGTTTCTTCGAACTCTTGGGGTCCTCAGGCCAGGTCGCCCCCTAACTCTGACCTGGAGCATTAACTGTCCTGGAAAGTTCCCGATGGCATCTGACCCCCTGGGGAGAGGTAAGAGGTTCCTCTGTGCACCATGTACTCTTCTGTGGCTGATTTCCCACGTGGGCCCCCCTAACAGGCAAGCCTACCTTTGGGGACCTTGTCTTGGGTTTCTTCCTTGCATTTATCCTACCTCCCCAGACCCTACACTTGAACCAGAACCTCAGAAGCCTTGGCCTGGCTTTCACTGATGAGCCTGTGGCCAGAGCAGATCCCAGAGCAGTCCAGTGGGATGGTGAAGGATGGGTGAGGGAGGGGAGAGGCTGACAGTCACAGGCTCCCTGGACCCTCTCTGGGAGCTGGGTGGTTTCTGGCTTTATGATCCTGGGGGTTAGAGTGAAGTCACTAGAACCTGTTCTGCACTTTTCCTCTGGGAATAGGAATGGTGTGGAGAGGGGCCTGACCTTGCTCTTAAAGACAGCCCAATAAACCAATCGTTGTTGAGCATTACTAGGTGCCAGACATTCTATACAATCTAATTTCATTCTCCCAGCAACTCTATGAGGCATTTATCACTGACCCATTTTATAGAGGGCCACCTGAGGCTCAGAAATGTTACACAGCCTGCCCAGGTCACAAAGCTTTTTGAACCCAGGTCATCTGGCCAAAAGCTGACTTACTATCTACTTACTCAACTCCGTTACCTGGGTGTTGGGAGGGAGAGAAGAGGGCAGAGACCAGCTGAGACTTCACTTGGGGTTACAGAAATGCCTACCGCACGCGCGCACACACACACACACACACACACACACACACCTCAGGCTAGACCTCTCCCTTTCTCAAGAGTGATGGGGGAAGGGGGATAGAAGAGGGGAGAAGAGAAGGCAGAGAAGAAGGGGGGGGGGATCTGTCAATCTCAGTCCAGGGAAGACCCTCCCTCAAGCCTCACCACCACCACCATCAAGGCATAACCCATCCAGAGTCCCCACTGACCCCTATGGCAGCAGGGCGACAGTCCCCAGGTGCCTGCTCTGTCCTAGGGCCAGGTGGACTCCCCCACCGCCTATGCCATGCCCAAACAGGACTAAGCCCACCTTGCCCCCACCCACCACCTAGTGGGGACTGCCATAGGGTAGACAGAGGCTCCCTGGGGACACCTGCCCAAGCCTAAAAGAGCCCATCCAGACCATCTCAAATCTAGCGGTCATTACTGCTGGTCTGTCCCTGCTAGCTCAAAGGGCTCCTGAATTCCTGCTGGGATAAGCCTTCTACCCCACCCCACCCCACCTCACCCCACCCCATCCCCAGAGCAGAGGATCTGACAACCAGAACTGTTCCCACACGGCTAGCACGAGGGGGCACCCGGCCTCGCCCGCCAACCTCTTCTTCCCCAGGGACTTCCCAGCGCCAGTCCCGCAGCCACCACTGCTGCTCCGGCTGCGGAAACCTGGGGCTACCCGCGGAAGGAAAAGGGGCGGCAGGTCCAGGACTGCGGGCAGGGGGCGCCAGAGGACGCCCAGGGGCCCGGCGGCAGCTGGCGAGGCGGGCAGGAGGACAGTATCTCTGGCCCGGGAGCCCCTCCCCCCCGCGGGCACCAGACCCTTCACCCGCTCTGCACCGGCCGCGGCGCAGAGGACTTCCCTCGTACCGAGCTGACTGCGGGAGTGGCCGCCAACTTCACAACCTACACCCCCCCCCGCCCCCACCCCATCATGCCAGTCCCCGGGGCTGCGGGAGGGTGCGTTTGGTGCCCGGCTCTATGCCCCAGGGGTGGGAAGAGAAGGATGGGGGATGGACAGACTCCGACCAAAGATGGACACGGGAGCCAGGGATGCAGGGCCAGTCGAGATCCTGGCCGGGGAGGAGGGGGCTCGGAGCAGACATGGGGTACACGGCCCCAAGTCCAGGCTGAGGGGGAGGAGACCTGCAGCAGAGATTGGCGAGGGATAGAGAGACTCCAGGCAGATATGGGGGAGGAGGCATCGGGACAGAAATAAGAAGGGAAGCATGGTCGGGGTACTGGCGCGGGGAAAGGCAGTAACTATGGGCAGACATGGATGGGAATAGGAAGGACTCTGGGCAGAGATGAAGTGGAGGGGAGGAGCAGGGTCCGGCATCCAGACGAGGAGGGGCGATTAAGGGGGAATACACAGTCGAGCTGCAGGTTGGAGAAAGGGGCTCTAATCAAGGTGGGGGGCGCACTGCCAGGATCCAGGCTAAGATAAGAAGAGACTCCAGACAGCAATGGGGGTAAGGTCTGGGTCAGGATTTGAGGGGGGGGGCTTTAGCAGAAATGGGTAAGGGGAAGAGGGTGGAAAAGGGACTTACCAGAGATGAAAGGGGCTTCGGCCCCAGGCTTGGAAGTTCCCAAAGAGATGGGAGTGGGTAGATGCAGAAAGAACTCAGTTCGGGAGGGGGAGGATTCAACAGAGATGGGGCAGGGGAGCGCCCGGAGTCCAGGCCGGTGCGGAAACTCGGGACCGCGCCGGGAGGGCTCAGTGCGGGGCCGAGTCGAGGTCTGGGACCGAGCACTCACCTGGGCGCCGTCAGCAGCAGGAGCGGGGGCCGGCGCTGGCGGAGGCAGCCACGGGGCGCAAGTTTGCCATCCCTAAGGCGGGGGCCTGGCCGGGCTCGGGGCAGTTCGAGGCAGCGGCGCGGAGGGGCCGAGGCTCCCGCTCCGCGGAGCGGCGGGTGCAGAAAAGGCGCCGCGGAGCAGCGCGGGGCGGGCGGGCGCCGGGCCGGGCGCGGGCTCCTGCCGCCGCCTCCTCGCCGCCCCCCCCCCGCTCCCCCGCCCCGAGCACCGCCCGCGCCGCGCGCCGCCTCCTATTCGCGGGCGGCGGCCGCAGCCCCGGGCTCCAAAAGCCGGCGCCGCATCCTCGGTCTCTGAGCGCTGCCGCCGCCGCCGCTGCCGCCGCCGCCGCTGCCGCCGCCAAACCCGGTTCCTCCGGCCGCTCCGGCCGCTGCCCGCAGCGCGCGCCGGGCCGAGTGACGGCCGAGGCGGGACGCGGCGCCTGCGCGGGCTGGGCCCGGGAGGGGGCGCGCGCCAGGCCGGGCGCGAGGAGCCGCGGGAGAAGGGGCGGGGGGCGGGGGCGACGCGCGCCGCCTCCTGTTAAAGGGGGAGCAGCGCCAGCCGAGCCAAGCGCACCCTCCTCCTCCCCGCCCTGGGCCCCAGGCGCCGGCGCGGGAGAAGCCCCGGGTAAGCCCCCGCCCCGCCCGCGGCCTCCTGGACCGCAAGATGCGGCGATCCGCGACGCCCCTCCGGCGATACCCCAGGCCAGACGCAGCTCGCGCAGCCAGAGTCTCCGGAGCCCCGGGGGGCTGAAACATTCGCCCCACCCTCCCCCCTGTGCTTTGCAAATTGCATATTCCTGTGCATGCAGGTGCCACTCCCGTGCGCTGAACTTTGCATATGCTTGTGCACACAGGTGCCTGTGTGTGCACCGCAATGTTGTCTGGCTCTGTGCATGTAATTGCTACACACGTACACGGTGTGTTAACATGTGTTCAGGTCTTGTATGTTGGCCGTTCATGCGGGTAGGGATACTATATGTGGACAAGCTTACAAGTGCCACCTATGTGCTGAGTGCTCTGGGTCACTTGTATGTAGGAGCCACATATGGACACTGCAGTGTGGTCCCCTTGGTGCATGAAACTCTAGTGTAAACTGCAATGTCGCATGTCCCAAGGCACGAGGATGCTACACGTGTGCAGTGTGTTACATGTTTTCCTGAGTGCCTGTATAGTCCCACAAGTGCCTTTTCCTGTGCCAGGGGCGCCCCCATGTTGCATCTGTTTGCGTAGAAGCAGCCGGAATGTACGGACCTGCCCCCTCCCCAGCCTGGCACCGTGAAGTTGGGTGGGGCCAGAGCCCACATGGTGGAGGTGGTTCCCAGGGAGATGCCTATGTCTTGGGGCCCTGGTCCGGTGGTTTTGTGGCCTGGGGCATGTTGCCACCAGGAAGGTGGGCAGAGCAGGGACACACCACTTTGGCCAAAGACAAGTAGGTTAATCGGATGACTCTGCTCAGAGGAGGAGCCAGCAGGGGGGCAGCTTTGCAGTGAGGGTTGGGACCGTTTCAGGAACCCTACTTTTTGAAGGTTCTGTGGCCAGGAGGGGGCTAAGCCTGGGAAGCAAGGAAGTCCCCAGTCCACCCAATCCCAAGCCCACCTCTCCACTGAAGCCCCTTGAGTTGTCACCCCGGAGACCATGACAGGACGAGAAGATTCCGCATCCCCCCAGGGGCAGTACCAGGAAGAGGCAGAGAGAAAAGCCCCCTGTTCACTTCCTCTCTCTCCCCCCACCCCCAGTAGTCTCGATGACGTTTGTTGTGAGTGATTGTGAGAGATTATCGACTTTAATGGAAGGAGGTAATAAGGGACAATGAAGGAATCTCACCCGTCACCTTAAGGGAATTTATGAGGCTGTATGAGGCAGGGAGGAGGGCTGGCACCTTTCCTTTCCCAGCGGGAGCCCGAGGCCTGTGCCTTAAGCCTGGCACTGGCAGGCAGGGCTCCTGGGTTTCTGCTGGGCAATCTCAAGCAAACCCCGGTTCTCTGGGTTTGGAGGCTCAGCCGCTACTGTGAAAGCCAAGAAAGGCCTTGCCATCTACAGAGTGTGTCGAGCCACCCCAAGGGCAGTGGGAGATCCCAGGCTGCCTTCCTTGGGCATTGCAAAGGACAGTGTGTGTGTGTGTGTGTGTGTGTGTGTGTGTGTGCTAGAATTCAGGCCTTAAGGAGGTGGGCAAAGGTGGGGAGAGTGGTCGGGACAAGAGGTACGCACAAGGATGTAAGGACAGGTCCTCAGAAGCTTCCAGGACCCAGTACTCCAGAGAGCTCCAGCCCCTTCCACTCCCACAGGGAGCCTGCCTCCTTCTTTATGAATATTCATTGCATTAGCATACTAGAGACCCAGAGCCCAGAGAAACCCAGGCAGGTCTCTCTCGCAGATGTAATGCAGCTGGATCCTTGAGGCCCTCCCTCTCCCCCCAGGATCCAGCTGGGTACAGGGGTAAGGGGAGGGGCTGGCTCTGGAAAGACAGCAGCATTTTGTCTGTCTCTGTGTTCCTTGGTAGCCCTCTGACTTCTCAGCCCCACTCTTTCAGCCACAAAAATGTATGCCCTGGGAAAGACAGGTGGTCAGACAGAGTGAGGGACTGACAGAGAAGGTACCCCGTCCTTGGGGGGCTCACAGGGCGCGGTGTCGAGGTCAGCAAGGCAGCAAGGGCTGTGGGAGCTGGGTGGAGAGAACAGACCTCCAGGGGATGTGCAGGAGCAGCCTAGATTAGGGCCAACCTCTAGAAGGCTCTCCCGGAGGTGCCTCCCCACATGAGGGCTTCCCCACCTCCTTTCCCAAGAGCCCCTGCCCTTCCAGACTCACTCTGGTGATAATGCCGCCCCAGGAGGACTTGGAGTAATTACAAATCGTTTCC
The DNA here is from genome assembly GCF_010015895.1 of Lontra canadensis. Lineage (NCBI taxonomy): Eukaryota > Metazoa > Chordata > Mammalia > Carnivora > Mustelidae > Lontra > Lontra canadensis. Next base: position 56,137 of record NW_022631478.1, read on the forward strand.
ATATTCAAATCCAGCCGGTTGAAGAGAAATTACTTCTCTGACAGCCCAGGAGGGGGTGGGAAGAACAAGTCTAAGCCCCAGGAGGGGCCTCTAGGGAGCCCTGGGCAGAGACTGGGCAAGGGAACAGGCCCCAGCCAGAGCCTGAGCACCGAGGGGTTAGGCAGAAGAAAGGCATACCACCCTCCCACCCCTCTGCTGAAACACAAAGACTGGGCAAAGGACAATGACCCCCCAGCCTTTTAGCCTCATTTGGGGCTCCCTCTGGGAACCTCTGATGGGAGGTAGGGGACTCATCCCCCAAGGGCAACTAAGAAGTCAAGCTGCCTCCCTAGGTGACCTTGAGAAAATCCCTCCAGCTTTCTGAGCCTCTGTTTGCTTACCTGTGAAATGGTATAAATGGTCTCACCAGGGCTCCAGGGAGATAATGGATACGGATTAGCAAGAGCAGCATTCCTGAAAAGGGCCTTTTTAAGTCATTGTTTTAGTATCAATCAATTCGTATTTTGATTAACAATGACAACCACCAGCGGTTCATTCCGTAGGCAGCAAGCCCTCAGCGGGGTGGTTCAGGAGAGGGTAGTGGGTCTGGGGGTCGCAACCCTGGCCTCCCCGGCCTGGCCTCACCCGCCTGGCCTCAGCCCTGCCTCCCATTGGGCCAGCCACTGCTGTGCTTCGTTGCCCTTTAAACAGATGAGAAAATGTTCTTCTTCTCTTCCCAGTGATTATTTGGCCCAGAGCCTGTTCAGGTTTCCTTCCAGTCGGTGGGACCTGGGAGTGTCCCTCGGTCAGCCCCTACCCTCCCCTGACACTCAGCCAGGCACCCATGGCAGCCCAGAGCTCTGAGTACAAGGTCCCCTTTTAGTCCCCCAACCCCACCCCAGATACCGATCAGAAGCTCATAACATGTTCCCAAAGACACCCAAATCCATGTGGCAATCTATCAGGGTCTGTCCCGGAGCTCATGTGACAAATACCTCGCTGCTCTAGATGTCATGGATCCTGGAGCAGCATCCTGGAAAAGGCAGACTGGTCCTCTCTGCCTGTGGGAAGTCCTGCATGTCCAATTTCCATCCTTCCTGCTGCAGATGCCAAATGGGTTAGGAGCCTGGAGCAGCCCGGGCTGGGTGTTCGCTGCTCTCTAGCCAGATCCCCAGAAGTTTAGAGTCTGGTTCGAATGCAGCCCTCTGGGCAGTTCCTGCATTCTTTGGTTCCCGGGGCAGAGGGGAAAGAAAACCGTTAGGGTCCTACGCCTTACACTGGAAGGTGCACACGAGAGCCTGACACAAAAATGTGCCTTTGCTCGCGCATTCAACAAATATTTATTGAGTGTTTACTATGTTCTAGGCCCTGGGATCCAGGCCATCAGCAAGTTCCATTGCTTCTACCTCCCAGAATATCCCAAATCTATTCACTCTTCACATCCCCACTGCCAACATGGGAACCCAAGCCACCAACATCTGGTGCCTGCACCTCCCTTCTTTAATCTCCATGTCCCTCCTTCTCCCTCCCAGCCCCAGTCCATTCTCCTGGGGCTCACTGAGCCATCTTTTTAACTTATAAATCAGAGCACCTCTTCCTAAACCCTCCAATGTCTTCCTGCTGCACTGAACACCATGACCTTCCAAGCCCCATGTGATCTGGCTCTTACCAGCCTCTCCAGAGCCATTTCCACTACCCATCTTCACACCATCTCCACAAAATATGGGAGTAACACGAGTCTTCTTGAAAAAGTCCTAATCTTTCCTCCCCCTGGCACTTGCCCCAGTTTACCAGGAAGGTCTCAGTGCCAACATCACCTCCTCTAGGAGGCCTCTGAGATTACACTTCTAAAGCAACCCCACCCCCCCCCCCCCCCATCGCTCCAAATCATGGCCTTGCATTTCCATCACAACATCATTATTTGAAAATATGTTGTCTGTTTACACATGTGTCATCTGTTTCCCCTCTGGACTATGAGTTCTGTAAAGGCAGAGACCTTGTCCCTCCATTCACAGTGGGATCCCCTGGCACACAGCATTATGTCAAGTACAAGGTAGGTATTTGTCAAGGGAAAGAGTGGTCAAAGGGCAAGGAAAGATCTTGCCCTCACCCAGCTTCCAGTCTGTGATCCTCGATCTGTGTTTGTCTAATAAAACAGTGTTTCGCATTTTCCCATGTGGTAAACGAGGAAGGACTTCTGCCTCTATCTCTCACTGGTTGTGTGACCTTGGACAGGTCACATACGCTCTCTAAGCCTCAGTTTTTCTTCAGTAAAATGGAAATAATAATCCCAAACTAGCAGAGCTGATGTGAGTCACAAGAGATGATAAAAGATGAAGGCCTCACACCATGGCAGCCCCTGGGAGGGGTCAGCCGCAGGCATGTGGCCCCTTTTGAGACCTACTGAGGGCTGCAGCTGTTCCAGGTTCTGAGGACATGAAGATGACTCAGAATGGGGCTCTGACCTTGAGGCCTTCCCAGCGCCCCCTCCCTCCCACCCAGGGAGCGAAGAGTTCTTATCTGCTGAGATCACTGCTGTGAAGGAAGCCAGCGGAGTGAACCAGGACAGTGTGAGTGTGGGATTCCCGCAGAGAAACTGAGTCTGAATCCACTTCTCTGCAGCAGCTCCTCTCCTTATTTGGAAGTCCCTCTTCCTCTCCTGCCTTCCCCGTCTGTGTAAACACACGCGCACACACGGATGCATGTGCTGACAAGCCCTCATCCACACACTTACACAGTCACTGGCCCCCAGACATACATGTGCCTGGGAAACACAGGTGTATAAATAACCACACGCACACACAAACACGCAACCCCAGGACTCACACCCCCCTCCATTTTTCTGGCCACTGGGGACCTGTCTGGCTCATCCATCCATCCTGTCACCTCCTGCCCTAGGCTAGGGTTAGACGTGACCCTTCCAGGTTGCCAGGTGGAAGCCTATGCTCTCCCCCTTGGTCAGTTCTCCCTGAGGCCTAATTCCACACTCCCCTGCTGTAGGCCTTAAGGACAAGGAGCCCCCACAAGCACTCTGGACACCCAGAAATGACAGCATGGTCCCCTGCACCCACACCCCCCGGCTGGTGACAGGCAGACGGTGGAGGGAGGAGATGCCTGAGAGGAGCTGCTTTTCCAGGTGGAAAGGGAAGGGGAATCCCTCAAGGAGGGTCTGGGCCACTTGGCAGGCATGGGGCACACCGGCAGTGGGTGGCCAGTGTGTCCCCACCATCTGGGATGCCCCATGTTCTCTCCCCCGGGCTCTGTGCCACCTGGATCCAGCTGGACTGGGCTCATGCCAAGCAGGATACATTGAGCGTAGCAGACAAGGGTGGGGGCGACCTAGAGGTCTAGAAGGACCAGCTCATACTGCTGAGCCCCTCTGTGGGCCTGACGCCATGCCAGCTGCTTTTAACTTATTGTCACAACAAACCCTTCTACCGGTATGGTCACCCCCATTTCCCAGATGAGAAACATGGCTTAGAGGGAGGCAGCAGGAGAACCCAAGCCCCCGTCATTCAGAATGGCCCTGCCTTAGTTTTGCCTCTCCCTCTTCCCCCTGCCACACCCTCCCCAGGGGGACAGACCAAGCACTGACTATGGCAAACAATTGAGCTCAGGATTAGAGCTGATCTTCCGGGGAGAACCAGCCCCCTCAGGATGAGAGATCTGGAGGGGTCTGACTCCCAGGGCCTGCCCGCTTTAAGGAAAGGCTGAAGCAGGACACCCAGATTTGGGGGAGGCAACTGACGTGGCTGAGGGTGCTGGGAAGGACATCTCACAGGACCATGGACAGGTACGCAGACACCTCCCAGGCGGGCACAGCCGTGCTCCTTGCTGACGCGCCCCAGGAGGATGTCTCCTTTGCTAGAACATACGTCACCTCATGCAGGCAGTCAAGCGGTCACCGCTGGATGAGAGGGTGGGCCTTCTAGCTCTTACTGCCAAACCTGACACAACTCTGATCTCTGGAGGGGGGTCCCCAGCTTGGGGGCCAGCCCTGTGGAGGGGGCAGGGGGTTGGGGGGTAGGCTCTGAGTGTTGCGGTTGGAAGGGCGAGGCCCCGGGGTGCATCGCCAGCCAGTGTTCTGCGTGTCAGAGTGGGAGTGAGTGGGGCTGAGCTCGGGTACACGTGTGGGTGGCTGTGTGCGTCAATGCGTGGGGAGAGAGTCTGTGTGTGTGTCTGTGGTGTGCCTGTGCGCAGGTTTTGTGTGTGTCTGCTTAGGCCTCGTACGTCAGAAGCCTGGGCCTGGCTCTGGGATCTCTGCTCTGTGTGTGTGCGTGTGTGTGTGTGTGTGTCTTTGTCTTTGTAAGCAGGGTGTGTGGTGTTTCACGCATAATTTTTCTGTTTGTGTATACGTATGGCATATAATGCACACAGGCACGGGACGCCCGCGTCTGTGTATCTGCTCGGTGTCTGGTGAATGTGGGGTGCGTTGACAGGGCTGGGTTTAGGGTTGTTGGAGTGTGTGTGCAACCAGAATGTAGTGTTTCTTTGTATTCCGTGCTTGAGCCTGTGGTTGGGGGGGAAGTGTGTTTTCAGGCGTGTTGTCTGTGCCTTTTGGCGGAGTATGAGTCAGGGCACACGGCATTTGCTGGTCTGTGTGTGACTACCTCTGTGTGTCGGTGTTTGGAAGGTGTCTGTGCCAGCCTGTGGTGTTTCCCTGTGTGTATTTGGGGGGTGTTGGCAGGCACAGGTGGGGTGCGGGGTAAGCACTGTGTATGGCATTATTTGGTGTGTGGCTATGGGTGGTTGTGGCCCTGGGTGTCCTCTCTAGGTGCCCAGATGAGGGTGTGGATTGGTGCATAGTGTGTATCTACAGATCTGTACGGATAACCCTGTTGCTCTTGTCTTTGGGCACTCTGTAAGCTAATGTCTCCCAGGAAGCCTCCTCCTACCCCAAGGCTGAGACCTCTGGCTTTCTCCACTCCCAGCCATCTTGGCCAGCTCAGCCCTTGCCTTTGGGGGGAGCGGGGGTGGGGGGTTGGGGGGTGGGGGGTGGGGGGGGGGGGGGGGGGGGGGGGGGGGGGGGGGGGGGGGGGGGGGGGGGGGGAGCAAGGGAACCCAGAAACTGCCGGCCACAGGTCAAGGTCGCCAGGCAGGAAGCACAGGGGCTCCTCCTCCTGGGGCGCCCGGCTCCCCTGCTCTCTCACAAAGACCCCTACCGGCGAGGCCGCCCAGGTCTCCCCTGAAATGAATTTTAATTTCCGCTCCAGGCGGGCGGCCGTAATGAGGCTGGAGCCAGCAGGGCGGCGGCGAGGTGCGGGGCCGCGGGGTCACGGGGCTGAGGGAGGGAACGCGGATTTGAATTTCAAAGGCTGCTGGGGCCCAAGTGCGTCTGCGTTGTGCGATCTCGTGTGTGCCAGGCTGGTGTGTCGGCCCAGCCGCGCCTGCGTGTGTGGTGTGTGTCTGGGTGAGCGTGTTTTGTGAGTGTGCCTCTGAAGGGCGCGCGCGAGCCCCCGCGTGGGCTGCGAGTGCGAGTGCCGGGGAGCCTGAGCGGCCGGAGGCTCTGTCACCGCGTGAACGTCCACAGCCGCGTGTCTGCGCGGGCTTGCGGGGCCGGCGCTGCATCTGCGAGTGTGTATTTTTAGGACAAGTCTGCATGACCATGTGTGTGTGTGTGTGTGTGTGTGTGTGTGTCCTTGCCCCAGGTCCTGCGTGTGGCTGCGAGCATGGCCACGCGTTTGGGCGCTCCTGTCTGTGTCACCGAGTGGACGTCCGCAGGGCTGTGAGGGTGTGTCCGGTGTCTGTGCCCACGTGTGTACGCGCGTTTGCACCTGTGAGTCCATGCGGGCGTCTGTCCATAGGAACGCGTGTCCATCTGAGCATGACCGCGTCCAGCTCCGCGTGAGGCTGCGAGGGTGTCCGTGCCTCCGTGTGCCGGGAGTCTGTGTCACTGTGGGTCCCCCAGCGCTGGCGCGAAGGAGAGTGCGGGTCTGTGCGAGTGTGCAGCGGCCCCGGTGCGGGGCAGGGGTGGGGGAGCCGGGGAGGGCGGGGAGAGCCGGTGGGAAGGCGCCCCCACCCTTTTCCGCGCACCCGCCCGCCCGTGGGCGCTCAATGGGCTCTCGGGAGGCAATGGCCGGAGAGGATGGGCCGTGAGCCGGAGGGGCGGAGGGGTGGCACCTGTTTCACGCTCTCTCTTCCCCCGGAGGGCTTGGGGCAGCTCCTCCGTCGTCGCTGGCCACCAGCTTGTGCCGCTGAGAGATCGTCGCTGCCCTGTGGCTGCACTGCCGACTCAGGCCAGGACCACCAGGGACCCTCCCCCCCCCACTGCCATCTAACAGGCACCAGCACACACAGACCCTAACTCAGACACACCGGACCACGCTCTCGGGCACACTTAACACGCACGGGAGTGTGGGCCAGGCCACTGACACGCACCCCAGGGGTCAGGCCCACTGGTGCAAGCCAGGAAGGCACGCATGTGAGTGAGCATGTGTGCGCACGTGTACACACACACACACACACACCCAGAGACACAGGCAAGTTCATGGGCACATCTCGCACTCACAGGAACAAACTCACCCCTCCCTGGGTTTTGGACCCTGTGGGGTGAAGGGGGCAGAAGCTCAGAAGTCCTAGGGAAAAGGGGCAGCCTGAAGTCACTTCGTTTTCCCTTTACTCTGTCAGGCCCTGGGTTGGGCCCTGACCTCACTCACCCTGCACCCAGTCTCTCAGAAACCAAGGGTGGAGATGCAGGCATAAAGACCCCGAATCCAGTTATTCCTGGTCATTCCTATAAGGTGCCATCCTGCAGCCAGAGGCAGGCAGGAGCCAGGGACTGCCTTCTCATGGGAGGTCCCCCAGGGTCCTGGCTGGAACAGGCAGGTGCTGTCAGGATGCCCAGAGGACAACAAATTAGGAACTAGGGAGGGATGCCAGTCTCAGGTCCTCCTTTTCTGCAGGATTGGGAGCGTTTTGAGAAGGGGTACGCACTGACTCCTCCCAGGAAGGCTCAGTAAGGGGCCTGGCACCAAGGGTGGCTCCAAAAACACTATCAACTCAATTAAAAGAAAAAAGAAAGAAAGAAAGAAAGAAAGAAAGAAATGAGTCAGAATGTAGAAGACCACCTAAGGGCTGAAAGAGCACCATACAGAGGCAGAAATAGTATACCCAGGCTCTCTGCATGTCAGTGTGTGTGTGTGTGTGTGTGTGTGTGTACGTGTGTGTGTGTGTGTGTGTGTGTTTATGTTGGGGCAAAGGACACAGGAAGCTGGAGGTGAGGCAGGAAACACATCCCTGTGGGCCTTGTAAGCTAAACCAGAAGTAGGTTTAATTCTGAAAGCAACCGAATTCTATGGAGGGTTTCAGATAAGAAACATCATAGTCAAGTTTGTTTAAGGAGAAACAGATGGGCAGCTGGAAGGTGGATTTGAGGAATCCAGGACTGGAGAAGAGGAATGGTGAGAGGCTCGTTCATTCTTTCATTCATTCATTTATTCATTCAGCAAATATTTATTGAGAGCTTACTAAATGTGTCTGGCCCTTGGGCACCCGGCTGGCTCAGTTGGTGAAGCATGTGACTCTTGATCACATCAATGGCTGTGAGTTCAAGCCCCACATCAGGCATAGAGACTACTTAAAAAAAAAAAAAAAAATAGAACTGTCTGGCAGAGAAAGGGTGAAATGGATACAAGCTAGGACCTCAAGGAATTTCTAGAACCTGACCACTTAACTCCTGAGTTTATGTGGAGTTCACTGCCTAGTGGGGGAGGGGAGGCAGACACAAAAGTGTAAATAAATGGAAGGTTAATGTTGATGAATACAAAGAAGGAAAATAGTGTCTGGTGTTAGCAGGGGTGTTAGAGGAGAATGGGGTGGTGGGGGGATTCTAGGTGAGGTGGTCAGGAAAGCTGTCTCTGAGAAGGTACCATGGGAGCAGAGACCTGAAGGAGGTGAGGGATATGCAGAGGGAGAGCAGTCCCTATAGTGGCAATGGTAAGTCCAAAGGTCCTGAGGGGGAGTGCGCCATTCCCTCACACACGGAAGACTTATGGGAAGTCGATGATTTCTATTTTGGACATACTGCATTGAGGTGCCTTCAGGACATCCGGGGACAGGGCCCAGGAAACAGGAAAGATGTGGGTAAAGATAGAGATGAGGGAGAATGGAGGCGCGGGCGTGGCTGCAGCAAGAGAGATTAAGGATAGATGGCAGACAGGGAGGAGAACGGGGAGGAGCCCACGGTGTGGAGTCAGTTTCTGGGAGAATGGCTGTTGGGGATGGGGAACGGGATGGGGACCGTGTGGCCAAAATAGCATCCCCACCCCCACAATGATCCTGGTACTAGCTTCCCCTCCTTCCCATCTTCCTCAGGGCCACAGTCTCTCCTCACTTGCCTGTCTACCCTGCTGCCTGGGAGAGAGGCAGGCCTGTTTCCATCAGGAAGTCCCCTGGGTTCCCTCTGCCACCTTCCTGACCATCAGAGCCAACCTGTCTACCTTTAGAGCTTCTTTCCTCTCACTTCGGCAGCTCCCGCTGCAGGAATCAGTCCCAGGGAGCAGGGGAGCCGGGACTGAGAGTCTGGAAGGTTGCAGATTTCCCAGGTGGCCTCTGAGTCTCCATTTCCCCCTGTGTTGCCTCGAGGGACAGCCTCCAGCAGGACCTAATGGGATTAGAATTTCTGAGTCTCCTTCAGCACGTTTCAGATGGTTTTGTTGGTGTATTGTTAACTGTCAAACAACTGGCCCTGGGGAGGGGCAGGGGAGGCACAGCCTTGATTTGTAGCATTTGCCGCTTTCCATGGTGTAAATCCTCCCATCGTGGTCAATTTAAACAGCCCCGATGTGAAGTCCACTGGCTGGCAAATTCCAGAACTTTTAACAACGGGCTCTCATAAACTTCAACTGTGTGACATTCTTCCTAGGAGTCTACGCATTGCATTTCCTACAAAAGGTGGACTGGTATCCACAATCTCACCCACTTTCCAGCCTCCTTCTCAGAGGGGGGCCCCCCTTTTTTCTTTTCTTTTCTTCTCTTTTTTTTTTTTTTTTGGAAACAGAGACCAGACAGCCATGGGCTACATCACCCTGACCCGCAACTAGGCTATGGCTGTGGTCATTATAGACAGGTGACATGGATATCTGGTCCGGCTCTGCCACCAGCTCCCAGGGGTTTCCCCCTCAGTCTCCCCATCTGTGAGATAGGCAGCCACTGCTGGCTCTCCAAAGGCCCTTTGAACTGTGAGATTCTGCCATTTCTCTCATTCCTTATCTCAGCCCTGATGGCAGCTCAGGGCCTCGTCTCTCAGAACATTTCCCCAGCCTCCTAGGCCCTCCCTGCTCCAGAGGCCCCCCACCGCCTCTGGCTCCCCAGGCTCCCCGATAAGGGGCCCAACTAATTACATTAGGATTTCATGCCAATTAGCAAACAATTACACGGGCAAAATGGTGCCTAATTTGGAGCAATAACGACAGCTCCAGTGGCCGGGGGGAGATCACTGCACACAAGACCGTTCATCCGGCCTGGGCCTCCTGGAGCCCCTGGAGGTGAGGAGCTGCCTGCTCTCAGCCCCAGTCCTGGGCCAAAGTCTGCAGTTCTCCTTTAAAGATCTTTAATTGCTGTTTATGTTGATGACATGGTCTGCCCAGACCTTTGCTAAGAGTAGGGTAGAGAGGAGGGGGAGGAAGAGTGGATAGTAAGGAGAGGGAAGCCGAAGCAGACAAGACCACCTTCATTGAGGAGATGGGGAGGAATGGGAGACAGGAATTCACTGGTTAAAGGCTTGGATGCTTGAGCAGGTCATTTGAGCTGAGGTCCAATGGAGAAAGCATTTAGGCCAGAGCACAGGCTCATGCAGGGGGTGGGGGCTGCTGAGGCTGCCGAGGTGGGTAATTACAGCCAGACAGGGAATGCCATTGCAGCCGACTGAAGCACGCTCCTGGAGGCCTGGGAGCCACTGAGGGCTCAGGGGAAGAGGAGGCAACTATGCAGAGACTCATGCTGTGTCCTGATCTGGGCCACCAGTAACCACTCATCCCACCTACAGCTGCCATGGGGCCCCCTCAAGTCTCCCCTCTTAACATCACTGGAACCCGCTGCCCTCGTCCAGGACCACTGAGACTGTAGCTGTAGCTGCCAGTCCTGCCCCTCATCCCCTGTCTGTATTTTCCCCCAAGTGATCACCCTAAGGAACAAAGCAAATCAGTCACTTGCTTAAACCCTCAATGGCTCCCCGGTACCCTTAGGATAAGTTCAAGCACCCCACCTCACTATTCACTGCCTTTTCCTATCCGGCCTCTGCAGAACCCCCTTCCTTTCTGCGCCCCCCTCCCCACAGCCACCTGGTGTGTCCTGAAAACTAGACCCCGTTTCCTGATTTTTCCAAGCTCATTCCCATCTCCCAGCCTCTGACTCTGCTGTTCCCTCTGCCTGGATTGCTGTCCCAACACCCCTTCTTTGTTACCAAATGCATCCTGCCAGGCCCCCCATCCTCTGCCTCCTAGATTCCTCCCGGAAGCACCAATTTGTCTCTCCTCCAGGTTCCCTTTGTCACCTTCTTCTGTGCCACTGTTCATTCTGCATCAAAGCTGTTGGTATCAGCGTTGGCCTGTCCCACCGGGCTTGGAGCTGCTCACGGGTAGGGCCTGGAGCTGATTTACTCTGTGTCTCCTTCATCCAGCACAGAAAGCAAACGAACAGAGAAGATGAAGGGATGAGATAAAAAAAAATTTCCCCGGAGGACAGTGGGGAAACTGAGGCAGAGACCCAGAGAAATATTCATGAATCTGGTGGATGCTGCACTTAGAAAGGAAAGCTGGGTCTGCTTTCAGCCCCCTGTTAATCAGTGCCAAGCCCAGATCCCATCCCTCCAGGTTTTCTTCCCGAACACCTACCCAAATCTTGGACTACCTCCCTTCAACCCATTCTTATCCAGCTGTTTTCACCTCTGCTTTCAGCAAATGACGTAAAGGAAACCCGTACTAAGCTAAGGATACCCCCTTAAAAAAAAAAAAAAAAAGGCGGCTCTCATGATGGCAATGGCACAGGAAATGGAACTGCAGCATGAAGGCTTATGGGCAGACTCAAGGAGGGAGCTGCTGACCATCAGTGTTCAGCCCCTAAAATGATCTCTAAAGAAATAAGCAACAGGGAAGGAACAGGGGCGGGAGGTGGGGGTTGGCCTCTCCAAGGGAGACCGTGCAGAGGCCAGGGACGGAATTCAGATCTTCCTGGAGGCAGGGGGATGACCTGGCTGACTTTCCCTGAGAGCTTGGTTCTCTCTTGGGGGGCCGCCACTCCATCTCAAGGCCCATCACTCATGTTAATTACCAAGAAAAAGCCGATTTCTCCTCATTTCCAGACTCGAGTGACAGTATCATTAGGCTCGTAATGTGCAGAGAAATTGTGCGTATCTGTCTTGGAACATGTCCTGAGCCAGAGTGGGTGAGGGCACCCCCAGCTAGGGTTTGTCTCCAAGACACTCCCTGTGGCAGAGATCCAATCTCAGAAAGAGCTGCTGGACCGCCAGGCCAAAGGTATTCTCCATCTCTGTTTAGTGGGCATCTGCCAGGTGTAAATAAGCCCAGCAGTTCCTATCTCAGAGTCAAGAGCACAAACCCCCTTGTCTCAATCAAACTTGAACTTAGGCCTGTCTGCTATCATGGCCCATCCCAGTCTTGCCCAGATACTTTGCTCTGAGCTCCCTGCTCGCCTCTGAACCACCAGGCTTCTGGCTATCATCTCATCTCTGAGAGTGGGGCATTAACTCTTCCTGAACATTCCTTCCTCCCTCAGCGAAGCCAGCATCCAAAACATGAGCAGACCTCAAACAACAGCCACTGCTCACAACACTTTACACGCCTCTTCAAACTCTTCATTTGCTTAATCCTCACTCAAACCCACTTAACATAGGAAACTGAGACCCACACAAGCAAAGTGATTCGCCCAAGTTCACGTCTCAGAGCTAAGCTTGACCCCAGCTCTGCCCAATGTCAAAGCTCAGGCTGAAGACAGAGTCTTCAATTCAATCCATCTAGCACTCTGGGAATGTGTCCTCTGTCCCTGCTCCTGATACAGAGAATTGGACCCAAACAGTCTCTGCCCTCAAGAGCTGAGGTTGGTGAGGGAGAGGCAGGATGTAAAAATATAATTATAGCTCAGTGTGTTCTGTGCGTGACACAAAAGAGAAAATACAAAAGGTTTATCCTCACCAGTAATCAAAGACATGCAAATTAAAACAACAATACGATGTAGTTTTACCTACTGAAATTAATAGTTTTGTGTGTGTGTGTGTGCGTGTGTGTGTGTGTGTGTGTTTAGAGACAGCACCAGTGTTGACGTGAACTGAAATCTGGGGCACTCTCAGACTCCGCTGACAGAGGAGTAAATTAGAACAATTTTTCTTACATTTTCTTTAAGTAAGCTCAATGTCCAATGTGGGGTTCAAACTCACAACCCTGAGATCAAGAGTTGCATGCTCTACCAACTGAGCCAGACAGATACCCCAAAAACAACTTTTCTGGAAGGCCATCCGGCTGTGCTGTCAAGAATTTTAAAAACAGACCTCTTAGGGATGCCTGGGTGGCTCAGTCAGTTAAGCGTCTACCTTCAGCTCAGGTCATGATCCCAGGGTCCTGGGACTGAGCCCTGCATCGTAGGGAGCCTGCTTCTCCCTCTACCTGCAGCTCCCCTTTTTTGTGCTCTCACTCTCTTTGACAAATAAATAAATAAAATCTTAAAAAAAAACAAAAACAAAAACAAACCAAGGGGCACCTGGGTTAAGGGCTCAGTGGGTTAAAATTCTGCCTTCGGCTCAGGTCATGATCTCAGGGCCCTTAGATCAAGCCCCGCATTGGACTCTCTTCTCAGCAGGGAACTTGCTTCCCCCTCTCTCTCTGCCTGCCTCTCTGCCTACTTGTGGTCTCTCTGTGTCAAATAAGTAAATAAAATCTTTAAAACAAAACAAAACAAAACAAAACAGACCTCTTAGTCTTGTTAATCTACTTCTAGGAACTTTATCCAAGAAATAACTGAATACTGAAAAAGAACCGTGCAAAGGGATACTTATTACCATTATTTATAACTGTGAAAAATCACAGCCAACGTAAATGTCTAGCAGTAGAGTTTTGGTTAAATAAATTATGATATATCCATATGTAAGAATATTATGCAACCATTAAAAGTCATGCTCTTGAAGAATTTTTAATAACCTGGGAAAATGCTCACTGTGTAATGACAAGTTAAACCAATCTATACATATAGGATGCTCTTAATTCTATAAAAAAATTTAATCCATTCATTTATAGAAAGTCTGGAAGGAAATAAGCTGGGAGTTAATCTGAGAGGATTGTGGGTAATTTTTTTGTTTCAATCAGTACTTTTCTGTTTCTTCTAAATCTCCAGATTTGTGGAGAGAAGTAAAAAATACATGCAATGTGGGGGGTGTGGGAGGGAGAATGTCACAGGAACATAGAGACTCCTAAGCCCAGTCAGGGAAGACTTCCTGGTAGAGGTGGTGTCGGTCCTGACTCTCGGAATGCCTTACTCAAAGGAAGGTGGACTGGTTCTAGCCTAGGAAACCACATTCAAAGGCACAGAGGCAAGAGATAGCCTGAGCTCTTCTGGAAACTCTTAGTCATTTGTGTGGCTGGGTGAAGGGGACACAGGTAAACCCCAGGCAGTGAGCAGAGACCAGATTGGGGAAGGCATAGAAGACCATGCTGAGGAGCTGGTGCTTTGCCCTGAGAACACAGTCAGTGAATGGTCCCAAGCAGGGGGCCTCCCAGGATCCAAGTTGGGTTTTGGAAGGATCATCCCTGGGGCTGCAGAATGGAGGAGGGGATGGGGCATCGGAGGGAGGGTGAGGCTCAACCTTGACCGGGAAGGCAGGGAGTGCTGGGAGACTGTGGCAGTGCCTGGGTGAGGGAGGGGTTGGCCTGGGCTTCCTGAGGGTGGCAGAGAGGAAGAGAGGAGGAGCGAGCAGGAGCAGTGATGATGAGGAGATCTGACAGGACTTGGTGATTGATTGGAGAGGGGAAGCCAGGTGGGGGAGGGAAGGCTCTGCCTCTGACCAGGACTAGAGCACACACTGGCACACACCCAGAAATTTAGATCACACAGCTTCAGGAGTGCCTTCCCCCACCCCGTCTTCCAAAGGGGCAGATTTGGACCTTATTTGATCTTTAGCTGCCCACCCTGGAAGAGGCTGACCTTGGCCAGGTCACCACACTTGACCTCTGGCTCAACTGGGTGCCCCTACTCCCACCCTCCACCCCCAGCGAGGGGGGGGGGGGGGGGGCAGGGTTAAGGGAAAGCCCACGGGGAGTGGAGGAGGGGATGGGCAGGAACAGACATAAAAGGCCACCCCTAGATCTTTCCTCAGGACCTGATACTCCACACCATCACACACGTGGGCTTGGAAACACAGAGAGCCCAGTCACCCTTGGGGATTCTGAGTCAAGTCACAGGCAGAGACATACACAGAGACAGCCTGACGCAGGCTGTTCGACACAGGCCTGTCGCACACACAGTCACACACACACCATCAGACAGCCACCGACACAGCACCACACAGGTCTCACACTCAGGCCACTGTGCTCTGCTAGAGCCCCCTGGACCTCCAGGTGCTCTTCCCTCCCCAGAAGGACAGGCAGAGGGCTGGCAGAGGGGCCAGCACGGGGGACTGGCACAGGGACCAGCAGCCAAACGGGGCAGCCGGGAGGAAGAGGTTGCCAAGGCAACAGGCTCCTGCGGAACCAACCAGGAGCTTAGATTCTTGACTCTTATTTTTAGAAGTTGGGCCTGGGCTGGTTGGGCCGGCCAGCAGGCCCGGCTCCCTTGGGCGGTGCCTGAAGACATAGACACCAGCCTCAGCCCCGCTGGGGGGGTTCCACTGGGCACGACCCATGTCAGTCTTTTCCCACATGCCCCCAGCCTCCTTCCCCAGGTCACGCCCTGAGTAGGATCTTCTACTCCCTTCTGTCTTCACACAGACCTGGGGTCCCGCCTGTAGTGCCCGTCAACCTCCAGGCCCCAGGAATCACGGACACAGTCTACCCCCCCCACTATGGGCTATTGATGTCGGTAGTTTAATTTACAGTGTGTTGGGGGAAAAAGGGGAGGGTGGACTTTGGCCAGATTTGTGAGGTGGTAGGTGTGATGCTTGTGTCTGAATGAGTGTGTGTGTATGTGTGTGTGTGTGCGTGTGCCTCTTAGAGGTGACACTCACATCAGCTCTGCAGGCGTGTGTTCGTGTGTGTGTGTGTGTGTGTGTGTGAGAATTCTCCCTTCCAGGGGGGGAAAACTAGAGTTCTCCCTCTTCCCCAGCTCCCCTCGCCGCCTTTACCCCTAATCTCCACCCCTGTCTGGCTCTCTTAAAAATGGGGGGGGAAGGGCAGAGATCTCAAGCTGGAGATCATGTTTGGGCCTG